>NW_027197058.1:65000-69883 GCF_038502225.1 Cherax quadricarinatus | reverse complement strand
GACAGAATGAACATTAAAATGGTATAAAATACCGACAGATTGTTAGGTAAGACACATATGCAACAGTTAGGTATCTTTATTTCGAAACGTTTCGCCTACACAGTAGGCTTCTTCAGTCGAGTACAGAAAAGTTGATAGAAGCAGAAGATACTTGCAGACGATGTAATCAGTCCATCACCCTTAAAGTTTTGAGGTGGTCAGTCCCTCAGTCTGGAGAAGAGCATTGTTCCGTTGTCTGAAACAATATGAAGTTGAAGTGACAGGATGGAGCCTTTATATAGTGCCAGGAGATGAGACGTAGGTTGCTTTGGGTGGGCAGGTCCCTCTCAAACCCAGCCGTTCTCACTAGTAGAGGTCGAAGTTGATGGTCTGTACCAAGATACCCTTGTGTTGCAGTGTCTGACAGAATGAACATTAAAATGGTATAAAATACCGACAGATTGTTAGGTAAGACACATATGCAACAGTTAGGTATCTTTATTTCGAAACGTTTCGCCTACACAGTAGGCTTCTTCAGTCGAGTACAGAAAAGTTGATAGAAGCAGAAGATACTTGAAGACGATTTCGAAATAAAGATACCTAACTGTTGCATATGTGTCTTACCTAGGATAGGGATAATCCACAACTTATCCACTGCCTATCATCCTAAGTCCCAAGGCGCCTTGGAAAGATTCCATGAGACATTAAAAACCACGATGAGAACTTTTGTATGCATTTTCCTACAGACTGGGATGAATCACTTTGTTGCTGTTTTCAATAAGGGAAACTATTGATAAATTAGACACATGTGCAACTCTTAGGTATCTTTATTGAGGAAACGTTTCGCCACACAGTGGCTTCATCAGTCCATACAAAGGAGAATCTTGAAGAATAGGAGGAGAATGAGGTAATCAGTCCCTCAACCTTGAGTCGTCAGTCCATCAATCTTGAATAGAATACGGCATACGTGCTGAGAAGGAGCTTATAAACCGTTGGTAGTAGAGGTTCAGCAGTCAGAGGTAGTGTAACATTTGTTCAATGTTGAAGTAGGTCGTGCCCAAGAATTAGGCAAGCGAAGAATTCCCAAGTATTAAGATCCCAAGAAGATGCAGTGTCTGACAGGTTTGTAGATGAATGGTTCAGAGAACCGACATATTGATAAATTAGACACATGTGCAACTTGAAAGTTAAGACACATGTGCAACATCTGGATATCTTTATTGTAGTAGACGTTTCGCCATCCAGTGGCTTTATCAATACAGATTCTAGGACATAATAGGAAGACAGTAGAACTATATACAAAAGATGAGGTAACCAGTCCCTCGGCCTTGGAGTTAGTGTTCACAGCATCGTGGTGGAGGAGAATCTGGAGCAAAGACAAGAAGACTGGCGGTTATATAGGCGCCAGTCTTCTTGTCTTTGCTCCTGATTCTCCTCCACCACGATGCTGTGAACACTAACTCCAAGGCCGAGGGACTGGTTACCTCATCTTTTGTATATAGTTCTACTGTCTTCCTATTATGTCCTAGAATCTGTATTGATAAAGCCACTGGATGGCGAAACGTCTACTACAATAAAGATATCCAGATGTTGCACATGTGTCTTAACTTTCATACTGTCGGTATTTTATACCTTTCTTGCACAACTTGTCAGACACTGCAACATCATGGAATCTTGGTTCAGAGGACATCTACAAGACCTTCACGGCTGCTGCAACTAACCCATCTCTTTGGGAAGGACCTACTTCCACTGGGGAATCCCGCCTACCAGTGACTTTGCCCTCGTCTGCTGCCCGTCCCTATCCACTGACGCCTATATAAACCGCCAGTCTTCTTGTCTTTGCTCCTGATTCTCCTCCACCACGATGCTGTGGACACTAACTCCAAGGCCGAGGGACTGGTTACCTCATCTTTTGTATATATTTCTACTGTCTTCCTATTATGTCCTAGAATCTGTATTGATAAAGCCACTGGATGGCGAAACGTCTACTACAATAAAGATATCCAGATGTTGCACATGTGTCTTAACTTTCAAGTTGCACATGTGTCTAATTTATCAATATGTCGGTTCTCTGAACCATTCATCTACAAACCTGTCAGACACTGCATCTTCTTGGGATCTTAATACTTGGGAATTCTTCGCTTGCCTAATTCTTGGGCACGACCTACTTCAACATTGAACAAATGTTACACTACCTCTGACTGCTGAACCTCTACTACCAACGGTTTATAAGCTCCTTCTCAGCACGTATGCCGTATTCTATTCAAGATTGATGGACTGACCACATCGACTCAAGGTTGAGGGACTGATTACCTCATTCTCCTCCTATTCTTCAAGATCCTCCTTTGTATGGACTGATGAAGCCACTGTGTGGCGAAACGTTTCCTCAATAAAGATACCCAAGAGTTGCACATGTGTCTAATTTATCAATATGTCGGTTCTCTGAACCATTCATCTACAAAGGGAAACTATGCAAGAGTCTACCGGGTATAGTCCGTTTGAGCTGATCTTTGGGCACAATGTACGAGGTCCGCTTCGGGTGCTCAAAGAAGGATGAATGGGAGAAGACGTTAGCTCAACGCTCTACAACCCGTCTTCAAGTTTGCAGGTGGCACATCAGTTAGCCAAGGCTAACTTAAAGGCAGCTCAAAACAAGATGAAACAGAGGTATGACAGAAGTGCACAATTCCGCTCCTTCCATCCAGGAGACAAGGTGTTGGTACAGGAACCTATACCTAGCCACACCTTGAAAGCTAGATTTACGGGACCTATGCAAATTGTAAGTATATTATCTGATGTGAATTATGTGGTGTCTCCCCTTGACAAGACCTCAAAAACTAAAACTCACCACATTAATCAAATTAAAGCTTTTAATACACCAGATAAAGTCCCAGTAATGACCCTACCTCTGAGGACGACTCTGACTCTTTGCACTCTATTTCTGAAATTAATGTCAAGCTTCCAAACTCTGTCCTCCTGATGGAAATAAATGGTATAAAATACCGACACAATGGAAATATAAACACATATGCAGTATAATGTGATCCTGGAATCATCGCTTATCTCTATATCCAACGACTTCAACCAGAACAACGGCTTCTATAACACAGCTGAACCACTTGCCAAGAAACTTCTTCATCGCTATCCCACATAAGAACATAGGAATGGAGGAACACTGCAGAAGGTCTACTCATATTCTTATCCAATCTCTCTTCCAAGCTACCCAAGATTTTAGATTCTATAACCCCACTCGGTAGATCACATGCAGCAACCCCACCTGACCCAGCATTCTCAACCTGACTACAAATACTTGCCTACCTTCCACCCCAGGTAAATCTGTCTGTGACTTGACAAAGCCCACTGTGTGGGCGAAACGTTGGCAATAAAGGATCACATTATGCTGCATATGTGTTTATATTTTCCTCTGTCCTCCTCAAAGACCCTAGCCCTCTAATGGTTGGGCTATCTAAAATTCAAGTAACAAGTTTAACTGAGCTTCTACAATCATACCCTGATATTTTTTCGGATGTGCCGAAAAAATGTTCATTAGGTTATCATGACTTAGATGTGGGAAACTCTAAACCTACAGAGCTAAAAAAAAAAAACATACCACGGACGGGGATAGAACCAGCGATCAGAGTCTCAAAACTCTGCCCGTGGTATGGTTTGTTTGCAATCGTGTCATTACGATTTCGTGAGTCATGCTACAGAGCTAATCCTGAAAAACAGAAGCTACTTCAGCAGGAGGTAGAATTTGTTAGAGCATGGGTTAGTGGAGGAGTCATCTAGTCCATGGGCTTCACCGCGCATCCTTGTTAAAAAAGCTGATGGAGGTTTTCGAACGTATAGACTACCGAAAGGTGAACGAGGTCACAATTACAGATGCTTACCCTCTTCCTCGTTTGGATGACGTAATCGACTTTGTGGGTAAGGCTACTTTTGTGTCCAAGTTAGATCTCCTTAAAGGATAAGGATAAGGCGGAGGAAATCTGCCCTCGTAATTCCAGGAGGTCATTATCAATATACAGTTGCCCCCTTCGGAAAGAAAAATTCTCCCTCTTCATTCTAGAAACTTATCCATCAGGCTATTAAAGGACTTGAAGGCACGGCAGCGTACCTGGATGATATTGTTGTGGTGTCTGATACTTGGGATCAACACCTGTTTAGGCTTAAGGCTCTCCTTGAGACCTTCCAGAGTTCCCACTTAACTGTTAATTTATCAAAGTCTTCCTTTGGCCAGGCTACTGTTAATTTTCTAGGCCATGAAGTAGGTAGTGGTAAAGTTGCCCCTAAATTTGCTAAAGTTCTTGCCATTAAAGATTATCCAGTTCCACATGATAGGAAATCTCTTCAACGTTTCCTAGGCATGATAGGATTTTACAGAAGATTCTGTAAAAAAAAATTCAGATATTGTAGCCCCTCTTACCTTTCTTACCAGTCACAAAGTTCCCTTTAACTGGACCCCAGAATGTCAAAATGTGTTTACGAAAGCAAAAAGATTGTGTACTGCACCCATTCTTTTGTCTCCAGAGTTCTCCAAATCTTTTCATTACAGGTTGATGCTTGTGAGTCTGGGGTTGAGGCAGTACTGTTGCAAAACGGGGACGAGGAGTTGCAGCCTGTAGCCTTCTTCTCAGCCAAGTACCAGCCGCACCAGAGGGCTTACTCTACCATTGAAAAAGAGCACTTCGATGTTTACGTGGGCCAGATATCACAGGTGATCACCGTTTATAGTGACCACAACCCTCTGGCATATCTCCAAGCCATGAAGAACCACAATACGAGGCTCATGAGATGGAGTCTACGGCTGCAGCCCTATTCTCTCAGAATAATACACATAGCCGGCAAAGAAAATAAGCTGGCTGACTCATTGTCACGAGTCTAGATTTTATATGTATTAGGTT
>NW_027197058.1:47500-57500 GCF_038502225.1 Cherax quadricarinatus | reverse complement strand
TCACTCAGCACCGCCATTAAGTACACCACCACCACCACCATCTTAACTCAGCATCGCCATTAAGTACACCACCTCCACCATCTTCACTCAGCACCGCCAGTAAGTAAACCACCACCACCACCACCATCTTCACTCAGCACTGCCATTAAGTACACCACCACCACCACCACCACCACCATCTTCACTCAGCACCGCCAGTAAGTACACCACCACCACCATCTTCACTCAGCACCGCCATTAAGTACACCACCACCACCACCACCACCACCACCACCACCACCACCACCATCTTCACTCAGCACCGCCATTAAGTACACTACCACCACCACCACCACCACCACCACCACCACCACCACCACCACCATCTTCACTCAGCACCGCCATTAAGTACACCACCACCACCACCACCATCACCACCACCACCACCATCTTCACTCAGCACCGTCATTAAGTACACCACCACCACCACCACCACCACCACCACCACCACCACCACCACCACCATCTTCACTCAGCACCGCCAGTAAGTACACCACCACTACCACCACCATCTTCACTCAGCACCGCCATTAAGTACACCACCACCACCACCATCTTAACTCAGCATCGCCATTAAGTACACCACCACCACCATCTTCACTCAGCACCCCCACTAAGTACACCACCACCACCACCACCATCTTCACTCAGCACTGCCATTAAGTACACCACCACCACCACCACCACCACCACCACCACCACCACCACCACCACCACCACCACCACCACCATCTTCACTCAGCACCGCCAGTAAGTACACCACCACCACCATCTTCACTCAGCACCGCCATTAATTACACCACCACCACCACCACTCACCAGTAAATACACACCACCACCACCACCATCTTCACTCAGCACCGCTATTAAGTACACCACCACCACCACCACCACCACCACCACCACCACCACCACCACCACCACCACCACCATCTTCACTCAGCACCGCCATTAAGTACACCACCACCACCACCACCATCTTCACTCAGCACCGCAATTAAGTACACCACCACCACCACCATCTTCACTCAGCACCGCCATTAAGTACACCACCACCACCACCATCTTCACTCAGCACCGCCATTAAGTACACCACCACTACCGCCATCTTCACTCAGCATCGCCAGTAAGTACACCACCACCACCATCTTCACTCAGCACCGCCAGTAAGTACACCATCACTACCATCTTCACTCAGCACCGCCAGTAAGTGCACCACCACCACTACCACCACCACCATCTTCACTCAGCACCGCCAGTAAGTACACCACCACCATCTTCACACAGCACCGCCAGTAAGTACACCATCACCACCACCATCTTCACTCAGCACCGCCAGTAAATGCACCACCATCTTCACACAGCACCGCCAGTAAGCACACCATCACCACTACCACCACCACCCCCATCTTCACTCAGCACCGCCAGTAAGTACACCACCACCACCACCACCACCACCATCTTCACTCAGCGCCGCCAGTAAGTGCACCACCACCACCATCTTCACACAGCACCGCCAGTAAGTGCACCATCACCACCTCCACCATCTTCACACAGCACCACCAGTAAGTGCACCATCACCACCTCCACCATCTTCACTAAGCACCGCCAGTAAGTGCACCACCATCTTCACTCAGCACCGCCAGTAAGTGCACCATCACCACCACCACCACCACCACCACCACCATCTTCACTCAGCACCGCCAGTAAGTGCACCATCACCACTGCCACCACCACAACCATCTTCACTCAGCACCGCCAGTAAATGCACCATCACCATCACCACCACCACCATCTTCACTCAGCACCGCCAGTAAGTACACCACCACCACCACCACCATTTTCACTCAGCACCGCCAGTAAGTACACCATCACCACAACCACCACCACCATCTTCACTCAGCACCGCCATTCAGTACACCACCACCACCACCACCATCTTCACTCAGCACCGCCAGTAAGTACACCACCACCACCACCACCATCTTAACTCAGCACCGCCATTAAGTACACCACCACCACCATCTTTACTCAGCACCGCCAGTAAGTACACCACCACTACCACCACCATCTTCACTCAGCACCGCCATTAAGTACACCACCACCACCACCATCTTAACTCAACATCGCCATTAAGTACACCACCTCCACCATCTTCACTCAGCACCGCCAGTAAGTACACCACCACCACCACCACCATCTTCACTCAGCACTGCCATTAAGTACACCACCACCCCCACCACCACCACCACCACCACCACCACCACAACCATCTTCACTCAGCACCGCCAGTAAGTACACCACCACCACCATCTTCACTCAGCACCGCCATTAATTACACCACCACCACCACCACCACCACCACCACCACCACCACCACCATCTTCACTCAGCACCGCCATTGAGTACACCACCACCACCACCACCACCACCACCACCATCTTCACTCAGCACCGCCATTAATTACACCACCACCACCACCACCATCACCACCACCACCACCATCTTCACTCAGCACCGCCATTAAGTACACCACCACCACCACCACCACCACCACCACCACCATCACCACCACCACCACCACCACCACCACCACCACCATCTTCACTCAGCACCGCCAGTAAGTACACCACCACCACCACCACCATCTTCAATCAGCACCGCCAGTAAGTACACCACAACCACCTCCACCATCTTCACTCAGCACCGCCAGTAAGTACACCACCACCACCACCACCATCTTCACTCAGCACTGCCATTAAGTACACCACAACCACCACCACCACCACCATCACCACCATCACCACCGCCATCACCACCACCATCACCACCACCACCACCACCACCATCTTCACTCAGCACCACCAGTAAGTACACCACCACCACCATCTTCACTCAGCACCGCCATTAATTACACCACCACCACCACCACCACCACCACCACCACCACCATCTTCACTCAGCACCGCCATTAAGTACACCACCACCACCACCACCACCACCACCACCACCACCACCACCACCACCACCACCACCACCACCACCATCTTCACTCAGCACCGCCATTAAGTCACCACCACCACCACCACCATCTTCACTCAGCACCGCCATTAAGTACACCACCACCACCACCACCACCATCTTCACTCAGCACCGCCATTAAGTACACCACCACCACCACCACCATCTTCACTCAGCACTGCCATTAAGTACACCACCACCACCACCGCCATCTTCACTCAGCATCGCCAGTAAGTACACCACCACCACCATCTTCACTCAGCACCGCCAGTAAGTACACCATCACTACCATCTTCACTCAGCACCGCCAGTAAGTGCACCACCACCACTACCACCACCACCATCTTCACTCAGCACCGCCAGTAAGTACACCACCACCACCACCACCACCATCTTCACTAAGCAACGCCAGTAAGTACACCACCACCACCATCTTCATTCAGCACCGCCAGTAAGTACACCATCACCACCACCACCATCTTCACTCAGCACCGCCAGTAAGTACACCACCACCACCACCATCTTCACTCAGCACTGCCATTAAGTACACCACCACCACCAGCACCACCACCACCACAACCACCATCTTCACTCAGCACCGCCAGTAAGTACACCACCACCACCATCTTCACTCAGCACCGCCATTAATTACACCACCACCACCACCATCTTCACTCAGCACCGCCATTAAGTACACCACCACCACCACCACCACCACCACCACCACCACCACCACCACCACCACCACCACCACCACCTCCATCTTCACTCAGCACCGCCATTAAGTACACCACCACCACCACCACCATCACCACCACCACCACCATCTTCACTCAGCACCGCCATTAAGTACACCACCACCACCACCACCCCCACCCCCACCACCACCACCACCACCACCACCACCACCACCACCACCACCACCACCACCACCATCACAACCACCACCATCTTCACTCAGCACCGCCAGTAAGTACACCACCACTACCACCACCATCTTCACTCAGCACCGCCATTAAGTACACCACCACCACCACCATCTTAACTCAGCATCGCCATTAAGTACACCACCTCCACCATCTTCACTCAGCACCGCCAGTAAGTACACCACCACCACCACCACCATCTTCACTCAGCACAGCCATTAAGTACACCACCACCACCACCACCACCATCTTCACTCAGCACCGCCAGTAAGTACACCACCACCACCATCTTCACTCAGCACCGCCATTAATTACACCACCACCACCACCACCACCACCACCACCACCATCTTCACTCAGCACCGCCATTAAGTACACCACCACCACCACCACAACCACCACCACCACCACCACCACCACCACCACCACCACCACCACCACCACCATCTTCACTCAACACCGCCATTAAGTACACCACCACCACCACCACCATCTTCACTCAGCACCGCCATTAAGTACACCACCACCACCACCACCATCTTCACTCAGCACCGCCATTAAGTACACCACCACCACCACCACCATCTTCACTCAGCACTGCCATTAAGTACACCACCACCACCACCGCCATCTTCACTCAGCATCGCCATTAAGTACACCACCACCACCATCTTCACTCAGCACCGCCAGTAAGTACACCATCACTACCATCTTCACTCAGCCCCGCCAGTAAGTGCACCACCACCACTACCACCACCACCATCTTCACTCAGCACCGCCAGTATGTACACCACCACCACCACCACCACAATCTTCACTCAGCACCGCCAGTAAGTACACCATCAATACCATCTTCACTCAGCACCGCCAGTAAGTGCACCACCACCACCACCACCACCAACACCAACACCAACATCGTCACGCACCGCCATTAAGTACACCACCACCACCACCATCTTCACTAAGCAACGCCAGTAAGTACACCACCACCACCATCTTCATTCAGCACCGCCAGTAAGTACACCATCACCACCACCACCATCTTCACTCAGCACCGCCAGTAAGTACACCACCACCACCACCATCTTCACTCAGCACCGCCAGTAAGTACACCACCACCACCACCATCTTCACTCAGCACCGCCAGTAAGTACACCACCACCACCACCATCTTCACTCAGCACCGCCAGTAAGTACACCACCACCACCGCCATCTTCACTCAGCACCGCCATTAAGTACACCACCACCACCACCATCTTCACTCAGCACCACCAGTAAGTACACCACCACCACCATCTTCACTCAGCACCGCCAGTAAGTACACCACCACCACCATCTTCACTCAGCACCACCAGTAAGTACACCACCACCACCATCTTCACTCAGCACCGCCAGTAAGTACACCACCACCACCATCTTCACTCAGCACCGCCAGTAAGTGCACCACCACCACCATCTTCACTCAGCACCGCCAGTAAGTACACCACCACCACCATCTTCACTCAGCACCGCCAGTAAGTACACCACCACCACCATCTTCACTCAGCACCGCCAGTAAGTACACCACCACCATCTTCACTCAGCACCGCCAGTAAGTACACCACCACCACCACAACCACCACCATCTTCACTCAGCACCGCCAGTAAGTGCACCACCACCACCATCTTCACACAGCACCGCCAGTAAGTACACCACCACCACCATCTTCACTCAGCACCGCCAGTAAGTACACCACCACCACCGCCACCACCACCATCTTCACTCAGCACCGCCAGTAAGTACACCACCACCACCATCTTCACTCAGCACCGCCAGTAAGTACACCACCACCACCATCTTCACTCAGCACCGCCAGTAAGTACACCACCACCATCTTCACTCAGCACCGCCAGTAAGTACACCACCACCACCACCACCACCACCACCATCTTCACTCAGCACCGCCAGTAAGTACACCAGCACCACCGCCATCTTCACTCAGCACCGCCATTAAGTACACCACCACCACCACCATCTTCACTCAGCACCACCAGTAAGTACACCACCACCACCATCTTCACTCAGCACCGCCAGTAAGTACACCACCACCACCATCTTCACTCAGCACCACCAGTAAGTACACCACCACCACCATCTTCACTCAGCACCGCCAGTAAGTACACCACCACCACCATCTTCACTCAGCACCGCCAGTAAGTACACCACCACCACCATCTTCACTCAGCACCGCCAGTAAGTACACCACCACCACCATCTTCACTCAGCACCGCCAGTAAGTACACCACCACCATCTTCACTCAGCACCGCCAGTAAGTACACCACCACCACCACCACCACCACCACCATCTTCACTCAGCACCGCCAGTAAGTACACCACCACCACCATCTTCACTCAGCACCGCCAGTAAGTACACCACCACCACCACCACCACCACCATCTTCACTCAGCACCGCCAGTAAGTACACCACCACCACCATCTTCACTCAGCACCGCCAGTAAGTACACCACCACCACCACCACCACCACCATCTTCACTCAGCACCGCCAGTAAGTACACCACCACCACCATCTTCACTCAGCACCGCCAGTAAGTACACCACCACCACCACCACCACCATCTTCACTCAGCACTGCCATTAAGTACACCACCACCACCACCACCACCACCACCACCACCACCACCACCTCCACCACCACCATCACCACCACCACCACCACCACCACCACCACCACCATCTTCACTCAGCACCGCCATTAAGTACACCACCACCACCACCACCATCTTCACTCAGCACCGCCATTAAGTACACCACCACCACCACCACCACCACCACCACCATCTTCACTCAGCACCGCCATTAAGTACACCACCACCACCACCACCATCTTCACTCAGCACTGCCATTAAGTACACCACCACCACCACCGCCATCTTCACTCAGCATCGCCAGTAAGTACACCACCACCACCATCTTCACTCAGCACCGCCAGTAAGTACACCATCACTACCATCTTCACTCAGCACCGCCAGTAAGTGCACCACCACCACTACCACCACCACCATCTTCACTCAGCACCGCCAGTAAGTACACCACCACCACCACCACCACCATCTTCACTAAGCAACGCTAGTAAGTACACCACCACCACCATCTTCATTCAGCACCGCCAGTAAGTACACCATCACCACCACCACCATCTTCACTCAGCACCGCCAGTAAGTACACCACCACCACCACCATCTTCACTCAGCACTGCCATTAAGTACACCACCACCACCAGCACCACCACCACCACCACCACCATCTTCACTCAGCACCGCCAGTAAGTACACCACCACCACCATCTTCACTCAGCACCGCCATTAATTACACCAACACCACCACCACCACCACCATCACCATCTTCACTCAGCACCGCCATTAAGTACACCACCACCATCACCACCACCACCACCACCACCACCACCATCACCACCACCACCACCACCACCACCACCAGCACCACCATCACCATCACCACCACCACCATCTTCACTCAGCACCGCCATTAAGTACACCACCACCACCACCACCATCACCACCACCACCACCATCTTCACTCAGCACCGCCATTAAGTACACCACCACCACCACCACCACCACCACCACCACCACCACCACCACCACCACCACCATCACCACCACCACCACCACCACCACCACCACCACCACCATCTTCACTCAGCACCGCCAGTAAGTACACCACCACTACCACCACCATCTTCACTCAGCACCGCCAGTAAGTACACCACCACCACCATCTTCACTCAGCACCGCCAGTAAGTACACCACCACCACCATCTTCACTCAGCACCGCCAGTAAGTACACCACCACCATCTTCACTCAGCACCGCCAGTAAGTACACCATCACCACCACCACCACCACCATCTTCACTCAGCACCGCCAGTAAGTACACCACCACCACCATCTTCACTCAGCACCGCCAGTAAGTACACCACCACCACCATCTTCACTCAGCACCGCCAGTAAGTACACCACCACCACCACCACCACCACCATCTTCACTCAGCACCGCCAGTAAGTACACCACCACCACCATCTTCACTCAGCACCGCCAGTAAGTACACCACCACCATCTTCACTCAGCACCGCCAGTAAGTACACCACCACCACCACCACCACCACCATCTTCACTCAGCACCGCCAGTAAGTACACCACCACCACCACCATCTTCACTCAGCACCGCCAGTAAGTACACCACCACCACCGCCATCTTCACTCAGCACCGCCATTAAGTACACCACCACCACCACCATCTTCACTCAGCACCACCAGTAAGTACACCACCACCACCATCTTCACTCAGCACCGCCAGTAAGTACACCACCACCACCATCTTCACTCAGCACCACCAGTAAGTACACCACCACCACCATCTTCACTCAGCACCGCCAGTAAGTACACCACCACCACCATCTTCACTCAGCACCGCCAGTAAGTACACCACCACCACCATCTTCACTCAGCACCGCCAGTAAGTACACCACCACCACCATCTTCACTCAGCACCGCCAGTAAGTACACCACCACCATCTTCACTCAGCACCGCCAGTAAGTACACCACCACCACCCCCACCACCACCACCACCATCTTCACTCAGCACCGCCAGTAAGTACACCACCACCACCATCTTCACTCAGCACCGCCAGTAAGTACACCACCACCACCACCACCACCACCATCTTCACTCAGCACCGCCAGTAAGTACACCACCACCACCATCTTCACTCAGCACCGCCAGTAAGTACACCACCACCATCTTCACTCAGCACCGCCAGTAAGTACACCACCACCACCACCACCACCACCATCTTCACTCAGCACCGCCAGTAAGTACACCACCACCACCACCATCTTCACTCAGCACCGCCAGTAAGTACACCACCACCACCGCCATCTTCACTCAGCACCGCCATTAAGTACACCACCACCACCACCATCTTCACTCAGCACCACCAGTAAGTACACCACCACCACCATCTTCACTCAGCACCGCCAGTAAGTACACCACCACCACCATCTTCACTCAGCACCACCAGTAAGTACACCACCACCACCATCTTCACTCAGCACCGCCAGTAAGTACACCGCCACCACCATCTTCACTCAGCACCGCCAGTAAGTACACCACCACCACCATCTTCACTCAGCACCGCCAGTAAGTACACCACCACCACCATCTTCACTCAGCACCGCCAGTAAGTACACCACCACCATCTTCACTCAGCACCGCCAGTAAGAACACCACCACCACCACCACCACCACCATCTTCACTCAGCACCGCCAGTAAGTACACCACCACCACCATCTTCACTCAGCACCGCCAGTAAGTACACCACCACCACCACCACCACCACCATCTTCACTCAGCACCGCCAGTAAGTACACCACCACCACCATCTTCACTCAGCACCGCCAGTAAGTACACCACCACCACCACCACCACCACCATCTTCACTCAGCACCGCCAGTAAGTACACCACCACTACCATCTTCACTCAGCACCGCCAGTAAGTACACCACCACCACCACCACCATCTTCACTCAGCACCGCCATTAAGTACACCACCACCACCACCACCACCACCACCACCACCACCACCACCATCTTCACTCAGCACCGCCATTAAGTACACCACCACCACCACCACCATCTTCACTCAGCACCGCCATTAAGTACACCACCACCACCACCACCACCACCACCATCTTCACTCAGCACCGCCATTAAGTACACCACCACCACCATCTTCACTCAGCACTGCCATTAAGTACACCACCACCACCACCGCCATCTTCACTCAGCATCGCCAGTAAGTACACCACCACCACCATCTTCACTCAGCACCGCCAGTAAGTACACCATCACTACCATCTTCACTCAGCACCGCCAGTAAGTGCACCACCACCACTACCACCACCACCATCTTCACTCAGCACCGCC
>NW_027197058.1:25000-42500 GCF_038502225.1 Cherax quadricarinatus | reverse complement strand
ACTCAGCACCGCCAGTAAGTGCACCACCACCACCATCTTCACTCAGCACCGCCAGTAAGTACACCACCACCACCATCTTCACTCAGCACCGCCAGTTAGTACACCACCACCACCATCTTCACTCAGCACCGCCAGTAAGTACACCACCACCATCTTCACTCAGCACCGCCAGTAAGTACACCACCACCACCACCACCACCACCACCATCTTCACTCAGCACCGCCAGTAAGTACACCACCACCACCATCTTCACTCAGCACCGCCAGTAAGTACACCACCACCACCATCTTCACTCAGCACCGCCAGTAAGTACACCACCACCACCACCACCACCACCATCTTCACTCAGCACCGCCAGTAAGTACACCACCACCACCATCTTCACTCAGCACCGCCAGTAAGTACACCACCACCACCATCTTCACTCAGCACCGCCAGTAAGTACACCACCACCATCTTCACTCAGCACCGCCAGTAAGTACACCACCACCACCACCACCACCACCACCACCATCTTCACTCAGCACCGCCAGTAAGTACACCACCACCACCGCCATCTTCACTCAGCACCGCCATTAAGTACACCACCACCACCACAATCTTCACTCAGCACCACCAGTAAGTACACCACCACCACCATCTTCACTCAGCATCGCCAGTAAGTACACCACCACCACCATCTTCACTCAGCACCACCAGTAAGTACACCACCACCACCATCTTCACTCAGCACCGCCAGTAAGTACACCACCACCACCATCTTCACTCAGCACCGCCAGTAAGTACACCACCACCACCATCTTCACTCAGCACCGCCAGTAAGTACACCACCACCACCATCTTCACTCAGCACCGCCAGTAAGTACACCACCACCATCTTCACTCAGCACCGCCAGTAAGTACACCACCACCACCACCACCACCACCACCATCTTCACTCAGCACCGCCAGTAAGTACACCACCACCACCATCTTCACTCAGCACCGCCAGTAAGTACACCACCACCACCACCACCACCACCATCTTCACTCAGCACCGCCAGTAAGTACACCACCACCACCATCTTCACTCAGCACCGCCAGTAAGTACACCACCACCACCACCACCACCACCATCTTCACTCAGCACCGCCAGTAAGTACACCACCACCACCATCTTCACTCAGCACCGCCAGTAAGTACACCACCACCACCACCACCACCACCATCTTCACTCAGCACCGCCATTAAGTACACCACCACCACCACAACCACCACCACCACCACCACCACCACCACCACAACCACCACCACCACCACCACCACCACCACCATCACCACCACCAAAACCACCACAACCACCACCACCACCACCACCACCATCTTCACTCAGCACCGCCATTAAGTACACCACCACCACCACCATCTTCACTCAGCACCGCCATTAAGTACACCACCACCACCACCACCACCAACACCACCATCTTCACTCAGCACCGCCAATAAGTACACCACCACCACCACCACCATCTTCACTCAGCACTGCCATTAAGTACACCACCACCACCACCGCCATCTTCACTCAGCATCGCCAGTAAGTACACCACCACCACCATCTTCACTCAGCACCGCCAGTAAGTACACCATCACTACCATCTTCACTCAGCACCGCCAGTAAGTGCACCACCACCACTACCACCACCACCATCTTCACTCAGCACCGCCAGTAAGTACACCACCACCACCACCACCACCATCTTCACTAAGCAACGCCAGTAAGTACACCACCACCACCATCTTCATTCAGCACCGCCAGTAAGTACACCATCACCACCACCACCATCTTCACTCAGCACCGCCAGTAAGTACACCACCACCACCACCATCTTCACTCAGCACTGCCATTAAGTACACCACCACCACCAGCACCACCACCACCACCACCACCATCTTCACTCAGCACCGCCAGTAAGTACACCACCACCACCATCTTCACTCAGCACCGCCATTAATTACACCACCACCACCACCACCACCACCACCACCATCTTCACTCAGCACCGCCATTAAGTACACCACCACCACCACCACCACCACCACCACCACCACCACCACCACCACCACCTCCCCCACCACCACCACCACCACCACCACCACCACCACCATCTTCACTCAGCAACTCCATTTAGTAGACCAACACCACCACCACCATCACCACCACCACCACCATCTTCACTCAGCACCGCCATTAAGTACACCACCACCACCACCACCACCACCATCACTACCACCACCATCACCACCACGACCACCACCACCACCACCACCACCATCTTCACTCAGCACCGCCAGTAAGTACACCACAACTACCACCACCATCTTCACTCAGCACCGCCAGTAAGTACACCACCACCACCATCTTCACTCAGCACCGCCAGTAAGTACACCACCACCACCATCTTCACTCAGCACCGCCAGTAAGTACACCACCACCATCTTCACTCAGCACCGCCAGTAAGTACACCACCACCACCACCACCACCACCACCATCTTCACTCAGCACCGCCAGTAAGTACACCACCACCACCATCTTCACTCAGCACCGCCAGTAAGTACACCACCACCACCATCTTCACTCAGCACCGCCAGTAAGTACACCACCACCACCACCACCACCACCATCTTCACTCAGCACCGCCAGTAAGTACACCACCACCACCATCTTCACTCAGCACCGCCAGTAAGTACACCACCACCATCTTCACTCAGCACCGCCAGTAAGTACACCACCACCACCACCACCACCACCATCTTCACTCAGCACCGCCAGTAAGTACACCACCACCACCACCATCTTCACTCAGCACCGCCAGTAAGTACACCACCACCACCGCCATCTTCACTCAGCACCGCCATTAAGTACACCACCACCACCACCATCTTCACTCAGCACCACCAGTAAGTACACCACCACCACCATCTTCACTCAGCACCGCCAGTAAGTACACCACCACCACCATCTTCACTCAGCACCACCAGTAAGTACACCACCACCACCATCTTCACTCAGCACCGCCAGTAAGTACACCACCACCACCATCTTCACTCAGCACCGCCAGTAAGTACACCACCACCACCATCTTCACTCAGCACCGCCAGTAAGTACACCACCACCACCATCTTCACTCAGCACCGCCAGTAAGTACACCACCACCATCTTCACTCAGCACCGCCAGTAAGTACACCACCACCACCACCACCATCTTCACTCAGCACCGCCAGTAAGTACACCACCACCACCATCTTCACTCAGCACCGCCAGTAAGTACACCACCACCACCACCACCACCACCATCTTCACTCAGCACCGCCAGTAAGTACACCACCACCACCATCTTCACTCAGCACCGCAAGTAAGTACACCACCACCACCACCACCACCACCATCTTCACTCAGCACCGCCAGTAAGTACACCACCACTACCATCTTCACTCAGCACCGCCAGTAAGTACACCACCACCACCACCACCATCTTCACTCAGCACCGCCATTAAGTACACCACCACCACCACCACCACCACCACCACCACCACCACCACCACCACCACCACCACCACCACCACCACCACCACCATCTTCACTCAGCACCGCCATTAAGTACACCACCTTAAAATGGTATAAAATACCGACAGATTGTTAGGTAAGACACATATGCAACAGTTAGGTATCTTTATTTTGAAACGTTTCGCCTACACAGTAGGCTTCTTCAGTCGAGTACAGAAAAGTTGATAGAAGCAGAAGATACTTGAAGACGATGTAATCAGTCCATCACCCTTAAAGTTTTGAGGTGGTCAGTCCCTCAGTCTGGAGAAGAGCATTGTTCCGTTGTCTGAAACAATATGAAGTTGAAGTGACAGAATCGGGCCTTATATAGTGCCAGGAGGTGAGACGTAGGTTGATTTGGGAGGGCAGGTCCTTCTCAAACCCAGCCGTTCTCACTATTAGAGGTTGTCGAAGTAGATGGTCTGTACCAAGATACCCTTGTGTTGCAGTGTCTGACAGAATGAACATTAAAATGGTATAAAATACCGACAGATTGTTAGGTAAGACACATATGCAACAGTTAGGTATCTTTATTTTGAAACGTTTCGCCTACACAGTAGGCTTCTTCATTCGAGTACAGAAAAGTTGATAGAAGCAGAAGATACTTGAAGACGATGTAATCAGTCCATCACCCTTAAAGTTTTGAGGTGGTCAGTCAGCAGACTGAGAGACTGACCACCTCAAAACTTTAAGGGTGATGGACTGATTACATCGTCTTCAAGTATCTTTTGCTTCTATCAACTTTTCTGTACTCGACTGAAGAAGCCTACTGTGTAGGCGAAACGTTTCAAAATAAAGATACCTAACTGTTGAATATGTGTCTTACCTAACAAGTACACCACCACCACCACCACCATCTTCACTCAGCACGGCCATTAAGTACACCACCACCACCACCACCACCACCATCTTCACTCAGCACCGCCATTAAGTACACCACCACCACCACCACCATCTTCACTCAGCACTGCCATTAAGTACACCACCACCACCACCGCCATCTTCACTCAGCATCGCCAGTAAGTACACCACCACCACCATCTTCACTCAGCACCGCCAGTAAGTACACCATCACTACCATCTTCACTCAGCACCGCCAGTAAGTGCACCACCACCACTACCACCACCACCATCTTCACTCAGCACCGCCAGTAAGTACACCACCACCACCACCACCACCATCTTCACTAAGCAACGCCAGTAAGTACACCACCACCACCATCTTCATTCAGCACCGCCAGTAAGTACACCATCACCACCACCACCATCTTCACTCAGCACCGCCAGTAAGTACACCACCACCACCACCATCTTCACTCAGCACTGCCATTAAGTACACCACCACCACCAGCACCACCACCACCACCACCACCATCTTCACTCAGCACCGCCAGTAAGTACACCACCACCACCATCTTCACTCAGCACCGCCATTAATTACACCACCACCACCACCACCACCACCACCACCACCATCTTCACTCAGCACCGCCATTAAGTACACCACCACCACCACCACCACCACCACCACCACCACCACCACCATCTTCACTCAGCACCGCCATTAAGTACACCACCACCACCACCACCATCACCACCACCACCACCATCTTCACTCAGCACCGCCATTAAGTACACCACCACCACCACCACCACCACCACCAACCACCACCACCACCACCACCACCACCACCACCACCACCACCACCATCTTCACTCAGCACCGCCAGTAAGTACACCACCACTGCCACCACCATCTTCACTCAGCACCGCCATTAAGTACACCACCACCACCACCATCTTAACTCAGCATCGCCATTAAGTACACCACCTCCACCATCTTCACTCAGCACGGCCAGTAAGTACACCACCACCACCACCACCATCTTCACTCAGCACTGCCATTAAGTACACCACCACCACCACCACCACCATCTTCACTCAGCACCGCCAGTAAGTACACCACCACCACCATCTTCACTCAGCACCGCCATTAATTACACCACCACCACCACCACCACCACCACCACCACCACCATCTTCACTCAGCACCGCCATTAAGTACACCACCACCACCACCACCACCACCACCACCACCACCACCACCACCACCATCTTCACTCAACACCGCCATTAAGTACACCACCACCATCTTCACTCAGCACCGCCATTAAGTACACCACCACCACAACCACCACCACCACCACCATCTTCACTCAGCACCGCCATTAAGTACACCACCACCACCACCACCATCTTCACTCAGCACTGCCATTAAGTACACCACCACCACCACCGCCATCTTCACTCAGCATCGCCAGTAAGTACACCACCACCACCATCTTCACTCAGCACCGCCAGTAAGTACACCATCACTACCATCTTCACTCAGCACCGCCAGTAAGTGCACCACCACCACTACCACCACCACCATCTTCACTCAGCACCGCCAGTAAGTACACCACCACCACCACCACCACCACCACCATCTTCACTCAGCACCGCCAGTAAGTACACCATCACTACCATCTTCACTCAGCACCGCCAGTAAGTGCACCACCCCCACCACCACCCCCACCACCATCTTCACTCAGCACCGCCATTAAGTACACCACCACCACCACCATCTTCACTCAGCAACGCCAGTAAGTACACCACCACCACCATCTTCATTCAGCACCGCCAGTAAGTACACCATCACCACCACCACCATCTTCACTCAGCACCGCCAGTAAGTACACCACCACCACCACCATCTTCACTCAGCACCGCCAGTAAGTACACCACCACCACCACCATCTTCACTCAGCACCGCCAGTAAGTACACCACCACCACCACCATCTTCACTCAGCACCGCCAGTAAGTACACCACCACCACCGCCATCTTCACTCAGCACCGCCATTAAGTACACCACCACCACCACCATCTTCACTCAGCACCACCAGTAAGTACACCACCACCACCATCTTCACTCAGCACCGCCAGTAAGTACACCACCACCACCATCTTCACTCAGCACCACCAGTAAGTACACCACCACCACCATCTTCACTCAGCACCGCCAGTAAGTACAACACCACCACCATCTTCACTCAGCACCGCCAGTAAGTGCACCACCACCACCATCTTCACTCAGCACCGCCAGTAAGTACACCACCACCACCATCTTCACTCAGCACCGCCAGTAAGTACACCACCACCATCTTCACTCAGCACCGCAAGTAAGTACACCACCACCACCACCACCACCACCATCTTCACTCAGCACCGCCAGTAAGTACACCACCACCACCATCTTCACTCAGCACCGCCAGTAAGTACACCACCACCACCATCTTCACTCAGCACCGCCAGTAAGTACACCACCACCACCACCACCACACTCATCACTCAGCACCGCCAGTAAGTACACCACCACCACCATCTTCACTCAGCACCGCCAGTAAGTACACCACCACCATCTTCACTCAGCACCGCCAGTAAGTACACCACCACCACCACCACCACCACCACCACCATCTTCACTCAGCACCGCCAGTAAGTACACCACCACCACCACCATCTTCACTCAGCACCGCCAGTAAGTACACCACCACCACCGCCATCTTCACTCAGCACCGCCATTAAGTACACCACCACCACCACCATCTTCACTCAGCACCACCAGTAAGTACACCACCACCACCATCTTCACTCAGCACCGCCAGTAAGTACACCACCACCACCATCTTCACTCAGCACCACCAGTAAGTACACCACCACCACCATCTTCACTCAGCACCGCCAGTAAGTACACCACCACCACCATCTTCACTCAGCACCGCCAGTAAGTACACCACCACCACCATCTTCACTCAGCACCGCCAGTAAGTACACCACCACCACCATCTTCACTCAGCACCGCCAGTAAGTACACCACCACCATCTTCACTCAGCACCGCCAGTAAGTACACCACCACCACCACCACCACCACCATCTTCACTCAGCACCGCCAGTAAGTACACCACCACCACCATCTTCACTCAGCACCGCCAGTAAGTACACCACCACCACCACCACCACCACCATCTTCACTCAGCACCGCCAGTAAGTACACCACCACCACCATCTTCACTCAGCACCGCCAGTAAGTACACCACCACCACCACCACCACCACCATCTTCACTCAGCACCGCCAGTAAGTACACCACCACCACCATCTTCACTCAGCACCGCCAGTAAGTACACCACCACCACCACCACCACCACCATCTTCACTCAGCACCGCCAGTAAGTACACCACCACCACCATCTTCACTCAGCAACGCCAGTAAGTACACCACCACCACCACCACCACCACCATCTTCACTCAGCACCGCCAGTAAGTACACCACCACCACCATCTTCACTCAGCACCGCCAGTAAGTACACCACCACCATCTTCACTCAGCACCGCCAGTAAGTACACCACCACCACCACCACCACCACCATCTTCACTCAGCACCGCCAGTAAGTACACCACCACCACCATCTTCACTCAGCACCGCCAGTAAGTACACCACCACCAACACCACCACCACCATCTTCACTCAGCACCGCCAGTAAGTACACCACCACCACCATCTTCACTCAGCACCGCCAGTAAGTACACCACCACCACCAACACCACCACCATCTTCACTCAGCACCGCCAGTAAGTACACCACCACCACCATCTTCACTCAGCACCGCCAGTAAGTACACCACCACCATCTTCACTCAGCACCGCCAGTAAGTACACCACCACCATCTTCACTCAGCACCGCCAGTAAGTACACCACCACCATCTTCACTCAGCACCGCCAGTAAGTACACCACCACCACCATCTTCACTCAGCACCGCCAGTAAGTACACCAGCACCACCAAACATGCTTAGAAAATTCTTTAATTCATATAACGCAACGTATATAGTTTATTTAGTTAGTTTCTTGGTGAAGGGAAATTTTATGAGTATTAAGGCCAGGACAAAGTTAGTTGTCGACACCTGCGCTGACCCTGACCATCATCCTGCTCTCTGACACTCGTATATTTACAAGCAAAGAGTTTCTCGAACTGGTTATGTATACTGTCTCACCTCACAACCACAACCATCCCCACTACCACCACCACTACTACGATCACCAACACATCACAACCATAATCATCCCCACTACCACCATTACTACGATCACCAACACATCACAACCACAACCATCCCCATTACCACCATTACTATGATCACCAACACATCACAACCACAACCATCCCCATTACCACCATTACTACGATCACCAACATATCACAACCACAACCATCCCCACTACCACCATTACTACGATCACCAACACATCACAACCACAACCATCCCCACTAACACCATTACTACGATCACCAACACATCACAACCACAACCATCCCCACTACCACCACGACTGAGGCAGCTTGGTAGCTGTCTCAGTCGTCCACTGTGATAAGCTCTATCTTCCTTCAACTCGAGTACAGGCTAACCAGTGAATGCAGTTCACTGGTTAGCCTGTACTCGAGGCTAACCAGTTTGAATATATACAACCGGAGTTGATCCATAAGATATGTCCATCCAGAAATTATAAGTTACCTCGAGGTATTATCAAGACTCAAGGTGTTATTTCAGTATTAGGATAGGATAGGATTTCGTTCGGATTTTTAACCCCGGAGAGTTAGCCACCCAGGATAACCCAAGAAAGTCAGTGCGTCATCGAGGACTGTCTAACTTATTTCCATTGGGGTCCTTAATCTTGTCCCCCAGGATGCGACCCACACCAGTCGACTAACACCCAGGTACCTATTTGCTGCTAGGTGAACAGGACAACAGGTGTAAGGAAACGTGTCGAATGTTTCCACCCGCCGGGAATCGAACCCGGGCCCTCCGTGTGTGAAGCGGGAGCTTTAGCCACCAGACCACCGGGCCACCTCCAGACCACCGGGCCACCGGGCCACCGGGTATCAAGGTAAGAAAGACGACCATATAACCACAATGTGTAAATGACTGGCATACTGTACCGACAAGATGGAAAATTAGACACGTGTGCAACATCTGGCATGGCGAAATGTGTACAGTAAAGATACCTAGATGTTGCACATGTGTCTAATTGTTCACAATGTGATACAGCCATAATCCACCTCACTCAGTATAGTAAATGAGGACATAAATAACAAAGGCACAATACCGTGACTGGAACGATACACAAATAACCCGCACATAGAAGAGAGGAGCTTACGACGACGTTTCGGTCCGACGTGGACCATTTACAAAGTCACACACTGTTAGTGTGACTTTGTAAATGGTCCAAGTCGGACCGAAACGTCGTCCTAAGCTCCTCTCTTCTATGTGCGGGTTATTTGTGTAATGAGGACATAAAAAAGCCGTGTTGAGTATGTGGTGTCTCCACATGCTGTGCCTGGACTTCGCACTTGAGAACGTTTTACACTCAACTAACAGTCTCTACTTAACATTTATAAATGGCAGTAAGTACAGCAATCATTGAGAGTAAGTCTCGTCAGCACTTCAGAAGAAATTACCCTAAGACAGTACAGGTCCGTGCTGCGCAGTAGCGGCTTAGCGGTCATGAAAGCCAGACCCAGACTGATTATTATTATTATAATCAAGAGCCCCTCACCAACATCAAGGAACCAGGCCCAGACTGAGCTGACAGCTTCCTTATATAATGTCGGTGGGGGATAGTCTTTCAGATAAAACTTATTTTTATTAAAACTAAGCGCTAAACCCACAAGTGTTGATGTACTCTCTTTATCTACGAACATAACCCAAGTTCCCTACACATTGTGAGAGACGGTTCTCCAGCAAGACACAGTTATGTTAAAACCAGGACAACCAAAAGTCAAGTCGGGAAAAGTGCAGTAGTATGTGATAAAATTAGACACATGTGCAACTCTTGGGTATCTTTATTGAGGAAACGTTTCGCCACACAGTGGCTTCATCAGTCCATACATAGGAGAAACTTGAAGAACAGGAGGAGAATGAGGTAATCAGTCCCTCAACCTAGAGTCGATGTGTTCAGTCCATCAATCTTGAGTAGAATACCAACATGTCGGTTCTCTGAACCATTCATCTACAAAGCAGTAGTGTGTGTTTGGAGACTACTGTGTGCTTCCCTACTGACTCCAGCCGCCAACACAGGTGTGAGGCTCACAGCACCTACCTGCCTCCTCCACAAATTTAATATTTCCACATTTTTTTTTACATAATTCAATTTTACAGGCTAAGAGCTGTTATCCTACCTCAGCTTATTTCAAAAAACCAGTCCTATCCAAGGTATACTACCCCCCTCCAGGATGCCACCCAGGCACCTACTTGCTTCTAGGTGAACAGAAACAGCAGGTGTAAGGAAACAATTATTATTATAATCAAGGGGAAGCGCTAAACCCGTAGGATTATATAGCGCCTGGGAGGGATGTGGAAGGCATTCAGGCTTAATTCGGGGAACTGGAGCACAGATCCAATTTCCTAAATCAAGAGCCCCTCACCAACATCAAGGAACCTTCCCTGAGGGGTAAGGAAACAAGCCCAATGTGCCGGGATCGAACCACGGACACTCAGTGTGTGTGAGGTGACTGCGTTACTAACCGAGCCATCACTTGTCGACACACTGCCGCTGAGCAGTTACGAAGCCAAACTGCTGGTTACCTCACCTTAACAATACACTAACCTTTCCTAGACAAACATACAACGTCAGGAACACGCAACTCACTTCATAAATAATAACGACTAATATTTACCACAATAATCACAAAAACCAACATATATAACACGAATAATTAATTATACACAATCAAATTATTATTAAAGTTTATCATCATCCCAGCCAAGATTAATAACTATACTTATCATACAAAAAAAATCTTACGAGAAATGGAATTCTCTATTAAAAATAAAATTATGATATAACACGGACATTAATAACGACCTTAATTGGTTGACGGGACGTTCATAAATCCCGAGAAATTACCCACAGTTACCGAGATAACCCATAGCATTTCTAGAACATTTCTCAAAAATAATTCCAAAATAATGAAATGCTGTTGATATGGCGCAATGTCGTTACATTTCTCGAAAATTTTCGCGTCTTCACTAACGTTCTGTCCAGGGACTGAGTACTCAATATTGTGTTCTTCTTTGTGTATTAAACCACTTTCGTGTTTAGATCACTCTTACTTTCAGAAAAGACCCGTGTTTAGGTCAGTCCCGTGTTTAGACCAGCCCATACCCGGAGATCTTTCCGTAGAGTTAGCTTCTGGTTGCCGTATTTATACGGCAGTGTGACGTCAGGACAAATGTTCAAGAGAAAATGTTAAGTCTCGTAACTCAGGTACACTGGAGCCTGTGTTCCAGGCTCTCTGAAGCCTGTATTCCAGGCTCTCTGAAGCCTGTGTTCCGGGCTCTCTGGAGTCTGTGTTCCAGGCTCTCTGAAGCCTCTTTTACAGGGCTGTATGAAGCCTGTGTTCCAGGTTCTCTGGAGCCTGTGTTCCAGGCTCTCTGAAGCCTGTGTTCCAGGCTGTCTGGAGTCTGTGTTCCAGGCATTTTGGAGCCTGTGTTCAGTGAGTAAACAGTAGAGGAATGATGCGATCTCGCTACGCTCTAGTTCAGGTACACTGTTAGCAAGACAGACTGAACGTATCTCCCTAGTGTATCGCAGAACAGAGTTGTAGCTGCAGCTAGTCTCAGTGGAGGTTACTGGGTAATGAGATGAGTGGGAGGGAGTGAGGGAAGGAGGGAAGGAGAGAAAGGGTGGAAGAGATGGGTAAGGGAGAGAAAAAATAAAGACATTGGCTGAGAGAGATTAGGGGATTGAATTGGAGAGGGAAAGAAGGAAGAAAGAAAGAAGTGTTAGAGGAATGTGCACGAGGGAAGGTTAATAACATAAAAGTAAAAGCAGTATATCAATAAATAGAAAAAATGAAACAGGGATCGAACCGAAGTTCGTTAAATGTGAGGTCCCTACAGTGTACCACCCATCCAGGAAGATTAGAAGACCTCAGATCGATCCTCCTGGCTAATTTTATATGAATTCATCGTCAGTCGTTCATAAGCAATAAAAGCAAGTCACAGTACCGTGGCTGGAACAAGCCACAATACCGTGACTGGAACACGCCACAATACCGTGACTGAAACAAGGCACAATACCATGACTGGATTAAGCCATAATAATGTAACTGGAATAATCCACAATAATGTAACTGGAACAAGACACAATACCATGACTGGAATAAGACACAATACTGTGACTGGAATAAGCCACAATACCATGACTGGAATAAGCCACAATACCGTGACTGAAACAAGGCACAATACCATGACTGGATTAAGCCATAATAATGTAACTGGAATAATCCACAATAATGTAACTGGAATAAGCCACAATACTGTGACTGGAATAAGCCACAATACTGTGACTGGAATAAACCACAATACTGTGACTGGAATAAGCCACAATACTGTGACTGGAATAAGCCACAATACTGTGACTGGAATAAACCACAATACTGTGACTGGAATAAGCCACAATACTGTGACTGGAATAAGCCACAATACTGTGACTGGAATAAGCCACAATACTGTGACTGGAATAAGCCACAATACCCTGGCTGGAACATACCACAAAACCTAGTCCCTTAAGAGTCAGACCGGGTCTAAGAGTGAGAGATATGTATGTGAGTAAACCCAGAGAAGACTGACTAACACAGAGCGAGATGGAGCTGCATATCTCGATCCCTCTCTGAGATCGTCTTCAACTGACGAGCAGCGCTGTATAGCCCTTGTGGCTTAGCGCTTCTTTTTGATTATAATAATAATAATAATTCAACTGACGAAGAGGATCTACCGATAGGGATCACGATTGATGATTGAAATACATGCAGGTATAATCACACCTGGCCGTTCGTGTCTTCCGTGAGTGTACTTCCACTCTCACCGACCCTCACAGAACCTCTCACAACGACTATTTCTCTCTGTCTGTCTGTCTGTCTGTCTCTCTCTCTCTCTCTCTCTCTCTCTCTCTCTCTCTCTCTCTCTCTCTCTCTCTCTCTCTCTCTCTCTCTCTCTCTCTCTCTCTCTCTCTCTCTCTCTCTCAGTCACACTCAAAATTAAAGGAGGATATAAACATGAGTGGCCACATCAGTTATGTTCCCAGCTGAACTTTGCCACGGGTGAAACAGCAACTTAGCTGACACAGTAGCTCAGAGAAGCTGGAAAAATGGTGTTTAGTTCTTTCTTAATTGTAATACCAAAGAAAATACATAACGACGTATGTATGATTGAGCTATTCCCAGTGTCCTATTCCCAGTATATCTCAGGGTAATGGTATTCCCCAGTTTCTTGTCCCAGAATTCCTCACAGTACTGGTATCCCCAGTGTCTTCTCCCCATTTATCTCGCAGTACGGGTATCCCCAAGTCTCTTATCCCAGTATACCTCACAGCACTGGTATCCTTCGTATCTTCACCCAGTATTTCTCACAGTACTTGTATCCCTAGTCTCTTCTCCAAGCATGTCTCACAGAACTGGTATCCTTAGATTCTTCTACCAGTATGTATCACAGTACTGGTATCTCTAGTGTCGTCTTCCAGTATATCTCACAGCACAGGTATCCCTAGTTCTTCTCCCAGTATTTCTCACAGCACTTGTATCTCTCGTCTCTTCTCCCAGTATATCTCACAATACTGGTATCCCTAGTCTCCTGTCCGAGTATTCCTCACCACACAGGTATCCTCTCCTTGACCTGACATGTCATTATTAACTTGACTGAACAATGGAAATGTATTTCCCGCACTCGACGGCTGTGACAGCAAACACCTCACTGACTCTACATCCCAGGTCACACATACACACAGTCACTGAGGTAACTGTCTGTACATGCCAGGTCACATACAGTCAGTGAGGTAACTGACTGTACATGCCAGGTCACACACACATACAGTCAGTGCGGTAACTGACTGTGCATGCCAGGTCACACACACACATACACACACAGTCAGTGAGGTAACTGACTGCACATGCCAGGTCACACAGTCAATGAGTAAGGTTCTGCAACTGCATGATTGAAGTTGTATAAATTGCCGTGCATGGCAGCACAGGCGTGGATGACCTGGTATAGTCCAAACAAAGGCGAACAGTGTCTTACTTCCTTCGAGGTCTTAACCCGTCTAGGTACAGCGGTATAAAGGTACACATGGTTAATTGCAAAATGGTGATTGCAACACGGCGATTGCAACATGATTGCAACATGGTGACTGCAACATGGTGATTCCAACATGGTGATTCCAACATGGTGATTCCAACATGGTGATTGAAACTAGTTTATTGGTTTACAGAATTAGACTGTTAGTGGTGTTAAAGGAAATTCTGAAAATTCATGAATTGTCTAGGTATTATATCATAAAGAATAATGGGAATATTAGAGAGATGCATAAATAATACAGTCATATTAATCGATACTGAGATTAGTGGTAGGCAGCACTTAGGAATATATGTTGAGAGCCTCCAGAGTATTTCCTGGAACATTCTAGAAGTCCTCGAGACGTGTGAGAATGTAACTTGATAAATGAGCGCATTCACTTCTTCTATTTTATTAATCAGAAGGTTACACATAATAGCAGTATTCTGTATGTGCATTATCCATTATCATAACGTAATCTCTTGCGTCACATGACCTGTTCTCAGCGATTAGAAGCTTAGTTCTGGCTAGCTATTCTGCAAACTTGGAGCCCCTCATCAACCTTACTCAAGTATGGTGTGGGTTGTGGGTGGGTGTGGGGGGGTGTGTGGGAGGGTGTGTGGGAGGGTGTGTGGGGGGGTGTGTGGCGGGGTGTGTGGCGAGGTGTGTGGGAGGGTGTGTGGGAGGCTGTGTGGGAGGGTGTGTGGGAGGGTGTGTGGGAGGGTGTGTGGGAGGCTGTGTGGGAGGGTGTGTGGGAGGGTGTGTGGGAGGCTGTGTGGGAGGGTGTGTGGGAGGCTGTGTGGGAGGGTGTGTGGGAGGGTGTGTGGGAGGCTGTGTGGGAGGGTGTGTGGGAGGCTGTGTGGGAGGGTGTGTGGGAGGCTGTGTGGGAGGGTGTGTGGGAGGCTGTGTGGGAGAGTGTGTGGGTGGGTGACAGCCGGTGCCTGTCATATTCTGAGAGCAGCTGTAGGTGTCACTCACGCTACCAAACTCTGAGAAAACTTCCTCTCATTTCTCCTGTTGCAACTTTTGCAACATTGCACAGCTCCTGATGACGCACTGAGAAGTGTGAAAGTACTTGAACTAAAGACTTCCACCCTATATCTATATATATATATATATATATAGAGAGGGTGTGGTAGGTAAGTTTGGGGTGCCAGGTGTAAATGATAATGGGAGCCCTTTGATTGAACTTTGTATAGAAAGGGGTTTAGTTATAGGTAATACATATTTTAAGAAAAAGAGGATAAATAAGTATACACGATATGATGTAGGGCGAAATGACAGTAGTTTGTTGGATTATGTATTGGTAGATAAAAGACTGTTGAGTAGACTTCAGGATGTACATGTTTATAGAGGGGCCACAGATATATCAGATCACTTTCTAGTTGTAGCTACACTGAGAGTAAAAGGTAGATGGGATACAAGGAGAATAGAAGCATCAGGGAAGAGAGAGGTGAAGGTTTATAAACTAAAAGAGGAGGCAGTTAGGGTAAGATATAAACAGCTATTGGAGGATAGATGGGCTAATGAGAGCATAGGCAATGGGGTCGAAGAGGTATGGGGTAGGTTTAAAAATGTAGTGTTAGAGTGTTCAGCAGAAGTTTGTGGTTACAGGAAAGTGGGTGCAGGAGGGAAGAGGAGCGATTGGTGGAATGATGATGTAGAGAGAGTAGTAAGGGAGAAAAAGTTAGCATATGAGAAGTTTTTACAAAGTAGAAGTGATGCAAGGAGGGAAGAGTATATGGAGAAAAAGAGAGAGGTTAAGAGAGTGGTGAAGCAATGTAAAAAGAGAGCAAATGAGAGAGTGGGTGAGATGTTATCAACAAATTTTGTTGAAAATAAGAAAAAGTTTTGGAGTGAGATTAACAAGTTAAGAAAGCCTAGAGAACAAATTGATTTGTCAGTTAAAAATAGGAGAGGAGAGTTATTAAATGGAGAGTTAGAGGTATTGGGAAGATGGAAGGAATATTTTGAGGAATTGTTAAATGTTGATGAAGATAGGGAAGCTGTGATTTCGTGTATAGGGCAAGGAGGAATAACATCTTGTAGGAGTGAGGAAGAGCCAGTTGTGAGTGTGGGGGAAGTTCGTGAGGCAGTAGGTAAAATGAAAGGGGGTAAGGCAGCCGGGATTGATGGGATAAAGATAGAAATGTTAAAAGCAGGTGGGGATATAGTTTTGGAGTGGTTGGTGCAATTATTTAATAAATGTATGGAAGAGGGTAAGGTACCTAGGGATTGGCAGAGAACATGCATAGTTCCTTTGTATAAAGGCAAAGGGGATAAAAGAGAGTGCAAAAATTATAGGGGGATAAGTCTGTTGAGTGTACCTGGTAAAGTGTATGGTAGAGTTATAATTGAAAGAATTAAGAGTAAGACGGAGAATAGGATAGCAGATGAACAAGGAGGCTTTAGGAAAGGTAGGGGGTGTGTGGACCAGGTGTTTACAGTGAAACATATAAGTGAACAGTATTTAGATAAGGCTAAAGAGGTCTTTGTGGCATTTATGGATTTGGAAAAGGCGTATGACAGGGTGGATAGGGGAGCAATGTGGCAGATGTTGCAAGTGTATGGTGTAGGAGGTAGGTTACTGAAAGCAGTGAAGAGTTTTTACGAGGATAGTGAGGCTCAAGTTAGAGTATGTAGGAAAGAGGGAAATTTTTTCCCAGTAAAAGTAGGCCTTAGACAAGGATGTGTGATGTCAC
>NW_027197058.1:0-20000 GCF_038502225.1 Cherax quadricarinatus | reverse complement strand
TGCACGCTACCATACTACCCACTATGCACGCTACCATACTCCCCACCATGCACGCTAAAATACTACCCACCATGCATGCTACCATACTCCCCACCATGCACGCTACCATACTACCCACCATGCACGCTACCATACTCCCCACCATGCACGCTACCATACTCCCCACCATGCACGCTACCATACTCACCACCATGCACGCTACCATACTCCCCACCATGCATGCTACCATACTACCACCATGCACACTACCATACTACCCACTATGCACGCTACCATACTCCCCACCATGCACGCTAAAATACTACCCACCATGCATGCTACCATACTCCCCACTATGCACGCTACCATACTCCCCACCATGCATGCTACCATACTCCCCACCATGCACACTACCATACTCCCCACCATGCACGCTACCATACTACCCACTATGCACGCTACAATACTCCCCATCATGCACGCTACCATACTCCCCATCATGCACGCTACCATACTCCCCACCATGCACGCTACCATACTCCCACCATGCACGCTACCATGCTCCCCATCATGCACGCTACCATACTCCCCACCATGCACGCTACGATACTCCCAACATGCACGCTACCATGCTCCCCACCATGCACGCTACCATACTACCCACTATGCACGCTACAATACTCCCCATCATGCACGCTACCATACTCCCCATCATGCACGCTACCATACTCCCCACCATGCACGCTACCATACTCCCCACCATGCACGCTACCATACTCCGCACCATGCACGCTACCATACTCCCCACCATGCACGCTACCATACTCACCACCATGCATGCTACCATACTACCACCATGCACGCTACCATACTACCCACTATGCACGCTACCATACTCCCCACCATGCACGCTAAAATACTACCCACCATGCATGCTACCATACTCCCCACCATGCACGCTACCATACTACCCACCATGCACGCTACCCACCATGCACGCTACCATACTCCCCACCATGCACGCTACCATACTCCCCACCATGCACGCTACCATACTCACCACCATGCACGCTACCATACTCCCCACCATGCATGCTACCATACTACCACCATGCACGCTACCATACTACCCACTATGCACGCTACCATACTCCCCACCATGCACGCTAAAATACTACCCACCATGCATGCTACCATACTCCCCACTATGCACGCTACCATACTCCCCACCATGCATGCTACCATACTCCCCACCATGCACACTACCATACTCCCCACCATGCATGCTACCATACTCCCCACCATGCACACTACCATACTCCCCACCATGCACGCTACCATACTACCCACTATGCACGCTACAATACTCCCCATCATGCACGCTACCATACTCCCCATCATGCACGCTACCATACTCCCCACCATGCACGCTACCATACTCCCACCATGCACGCTACCATGCTCCCCACCATGCACGCTACCATACTCCCACCATGCACGCTACTACTCACCACCATGCAGAAACACTCTCCACCATGCACACTACCATACTCTCCACCATGCCCACTACGATACTCCCACCATGCACGCTACCATGCTCCCCACCATGCACGCTACCATACTACCCACCATGCACGCTACAATACTCCCCATCATGCACGCTACCATACTCCCACCATGCACGCTACCATGCTCCCCACCATGCACGCTACCATACTCCCACCATGCACACTACCATACTCCCCACCATGCACGCTACCATACTCCCCACCATGCATGCTACCATACTCACCAACCATGCACGCTACCATACTCCCCACCATGCATGCTACCATACTCCCTACCATGCACACTACCATACTCACCACCATGAACGCAACCATTCTCCCTACCATGCACACTACCATACTCACCACCATGCACGCAACCATACTCCCCACCATGCACGCTACCATACTCCCCACCATGCATGCTACCATACTCACCACCATGCCCGCTACCATACTCCCCACCATGCATGCTACCATACTCCCTACCATGCACGCTACCATACTCCTCACCATGCATGCTACCATACTCACCACCATGCACGCTACCATACTCCCCACCATGCATGCTACCATACTCCCTACCATGCACGCTACCATACTCCCCACCATGCATGCTACCATACACCCTACCATGCACGCTACCATACTCCCCACCATGCACGCTACCATATTCCCCACCATGCACGCTACCACACTCCCCTCCATGCACGCTACCACACTCTCCACCATGCACGCTACCATACTTCCCACCATGCACGCTTCCATTCTCCCCACCATGCACGCTACCACACTCTCCACCATGCACGCTACCATACTCCCCACCATGCACGCTACCACACTCCCCACCATGCACGCTACCATACTCCCCGCCATGCACGCTGCCAGACTCCCCACCATGCACGATACCATACTCTCCACCATGCACGCTACCACACTCCCCACCATGCACGCTACCATACTCCCCGCCATGCACGCTACCACACTCCCCACCATGCACGCTACCACACTCCCCACCATGCACGCTACCAGACGCCCCACCATGCACGCTACCACACTCCCCACCATGCACGCTACCATACTCACCACCATGCACGCTACCACACTCTCCACCATGCACGCTACCATACTCTCCACCATGCACGCTGCCAGACTCCCCACCATGCACGTTACCATACTCTCCACCATGCACGCTACCACACTCCCCACCATGCACGCTACCATACTCTCCACCATGCACGCTGCCAGACTCCCCACCATGCACGTTACCATACTCCCCACCATGCACGCTACCACACTCCCCACCATGCACGCTACCATACTCTCCACCATGCACGCTGCCAGACTCCCCACCATGCACGCTACCATACTCTCCACCATGCACGCTACCACACTCTCCACCATGCACGCTACCATACTCTCCACCATGCACGCTGCCAGACTCCCCACCATGCACGTTACCATACTCCCCACCATGCACGCTACCACACTCCCCACCATGCACGCTACCATACTCCCCGCCATGCACGCTACCACACTCTCCACCATGCACGCTACCATACTCTCCACCATGCACGCTGCCAGACTCCCCACCATGCACGTTACCATACTCTCCACCATGCACGCTACCACACTCCCCACCATGCACGCTACCATACTCCCCGCCATGCACGCTACCACACTCTCCACCATGCACGCTACCATACTCTCAACCATGCACGCTACCATACTCCCACCATGCACGCTACCACACTCCCCACCATGCACGCTACCATACTCACCACCATGCACGCTACCACACTCTCCACCATGCACGCTACCATACTCTCCACCATGCACGCTGCAACACTCCCCACCATAAGAACATAAGAACATAAGAACGAAGGAACACTGCAGAAGGCCCACTGGCCCATGCGAGGCAGGTCCAAGTCTCCTACCGGCTTAAGCCAATGCACCCAACCTAGTCAGGTCAGGTCACATTGACTTAAGGGAGGAACACGGCAACCGACCTGGTAGCACAAGCTATCAGGTCTAACTCACACCCACCCACATCTTGAACATTAAAATGGTATAAAATACTGAGTTCTTGCTAATTGACCAGTTTTACATATTCGGCACGACATATATTTATATATATATATATATATATATATATATATATATATATATATATATATATATATATATATATATTGTGTACGTGTGAGTGTGTCTGTGTGTACTCACCTATTTATGGCTGCAGGGGTCGAGTCATAGCTCCTGGGCCCGCCTCTGCACTGACCGCTACTAGGTCCTCTCCCTCCCTGCTCCATGAGCTTCATCAAACCCGTCTTAAAACTATGTATGGTTCCTGCTTCCACTACGTCATTTTCCAATCTACATCACTTCCTAACAACTCTGTGACTGGAGAAATACTTCTTAACATCGCTTTGACTCATCGGAGTCTTCAACTTCCAATTGTGACCCCTTGTTTCTGTGTTCCATCTCTGGAACATCCTCTCTTTGTCCACCTTCTCAATTCCTTGCAGTATTTTATGTCGTTATCATGTCTTCCCTAACCTTACTGTCCTTCAGTGTCGTCAGGCCGATTTCCTTAATCTTTCTTCGTTGGATAATACCTTTAGCTCTGAGACTAGCCTTGTTGCAAACCTTTGACTTTCTCTAATTTCTTATCGTGCTTGACCAGGTGTGGATTCCAAACGCTATTCTTAGTGCTCCTCAGAAGATGTGCTCGGTATTATACTCACCCTAAGATCTTTTTCCTTGAGTGAGGGTTGCAGTCTTTGGCCATCTGCGGTCTTCTTTGCCCTTCCTCGATCTTTATGACTTTGCATTTGGCAGGGTTAAATTCAAGGAGCCAGTTGCTGGACCAGGCTTGTAGCTAGTCCAGGCCTCTTTGTTTTCCTGCCTGATCCTCATCAGATTTAATTCTCCTCATTAACTTCACATCATCTGCAAACAGAGACACTTCTGAGTGTATCCTTTTAGTCATGTAATTCACATATACCAAAAACAGCACAGGTCCTAGGACTGACCTCTGTGGAACCCCGTTCATCACAGGCGCCCACTCTGGCACCTCGTCACGTACCATGACTCGTTGTTGCCTCCCTGTCAGGTATTCTCTGATCCATTGCAGTGCCTTTCCTGTTATGTGTGCCTGATCCTCTAGCTTTTGCATTAACCTCTTGTGAGGAACTGTGTCGAAGGTCTTGCAGTCCAAAATAATGCAATCTACTCACCCTTACTTCCATTACCTTGTCATAAAACTCCAGTAGGTTTGTGACAAAGGATTTTCCTTCCCTGAAACCGTGCTGGCTGTCGTTTGAGCTTCTATCTTTCTAGGTGCTCCATCACCATCCTCCTGATAATCTTCTCCATGACTTTGCATGCTATACACATTAGTGACACTGGTTTATAGTTTAGTGACTCGTGTCTCATTCCTTTCTTAAAAATTGGGACTACATTTAACCATCTCTCATGCAGTCATAATGACTCTAATGTAGTTTTAACGACTCTTCATGATGACTCTCATGCATTCATAACGACTCTTCATAATGACTCTCATGCAGTCTTAATGACCCTCATGCAGTCTTAATAACCCCTCATGCAGTCTTAATGACCCTCATGCAGTCTTAATGACCCTCATGCAGTCTTAATGACCCCCATGCAGTCTTAATGACCCTCATGCAGTCTTAATGACCCTCATGCAGTCTTAATAACCCTCATGCAGTCTTAATAACCCTCATGCAGTCTTAATAACCCTCATGCAGTCTTAATAACCCTCATGCAGTCTTAATAACCCTCATGCAGTCTTAATGACCCTCATGCAGTCTTAATAACCCTCATGCAGTCTTAATGACCCTCATGCAGTCTTAATGACCCTCATGCAGTCTTAATGACCCTCATGCAGTCTTAATGACCCTCATGCAGTCTTAATAACCCTCATGCAGACTTAATAACCCTCATGCAGTCTTAATGACCCCTCATGCAGTCTTAATAACCCTCATGCAGTCTTAATGACCCTCATGCAGTCTTAATAACCCTCATGCAGTCTTAATAACCCTCATGCAGTCTTAATGACCCTCATGCAGTCTTAATAACCCTCATGCAGTCTTAATAACCCTCATGCAGTCTTAATGACCCCTCATGCAGTCTTAATAACCCTCATGCAGTCTTAATGACCCTCATGCAGTCTTAATAACCCTCATGCAGTCTTAATAACCCTCATGCAGTCTTAATAACCCTCATGCAGTCTTAATAACCCTCATGCAGTCTTAATGACCCCTCATGCAGTCTTAATAACCCTCATGCAGTCTTATTGACACTCATGCAGTCTTCAAAACCCTCAAGCAGTCTTAATAACCCTCATGCAGTCTTAATGACCCCTCATGCAGTCTTAATAACCCTCATGCAGTCTTAATGACCCTCATGCAGTCTTAATAACCCTCATGCAGTCTTAATAACCCTCATGCACTCTTAATAACCCTCATGCAGTTTTAATAACCCTCATGCAGTCTTAATGACCCCTCATGCAGTCTTATTAACCCTCATGCAGTCTTAATAACCCTCATGCAGTCTTAATAACCCTCATGCAGTCTTAATAACCCTCATGCAGTCTTAATAACCCTCATGCAGTCTTAATAACCCTCATGCAGTCTTAATAACCCTCATGCAGTCTTAATGACCCTCATGCAGTCTTAATGACCCTCATGCAGTCTTAATGACCCTCATGCAGTCTTAATGACCCTCATGCAGTCTTAATGACCCTCATGCAGTCTTAATAACCCTCATGCAGTCTTAATAACCCTCATGCAGTCTTAATAACCCTCATGCAGTCTTAATAACCCTCATGCAGTCTTAATGACCCTCATGCAGTCTTAATAACCCTCATGCAGTCTTAATGACCCTCATGCAGTCTTAATAACCCTCATGCAGTCTTAATAACCCTCATGCAGTCTTAATAACCCTCATGCAGTCTTAATGACCCTCATGCAGTCTTAATGACCCTCATGCAGTCTTAATGACCCTCATGCAGTCTTAATAACCCTCATGCAGTCTTAATGACCCTCATGCAGTCTTAATAACCCTCATGCAGTCTTAATAACCCTCATGCAGTCTTAATGACCCTCATGCAGTCTTAATGACCGTGTTACAGTCCTCCAACCTAACAATTCTGCCTCTTAACAAGTCACCTGACAAGGGGAACACAGTTGCTCTGCTGGAAGCTTACAAATGCAAGTCAGGTGGAAAAAGTGGGAAACACAGTGCTTCCGGTTAATTACCGGTGAATTACCTTCCTTTCAGTAGTTTGCTTCCCTTCAGTAGTTAGCTTCCCTTCAGTAGTTAGCTCCCCATCAGTAGTTAGAAACTCTTGTAAACAATCATTGGTGAGGAAACTCTACGTCGTGCACAGGGTCATCCCTTAATTAAAACTCCCAAATTGGCTTCGGGAGAAATTGTTCGCTTTCAACCGATGTTGATGTTTTTTAATACTGTTTAGCCAAATATTGTGGAGTCTTGTTGTGTTAAACACGAAGCACAGTATACATCCAGCTTAGGTTCTCCTGTGTATGACCTGTGCTCCAGAATATAGTTTATAACCTGTACTGCTGTGGTTCTTCACTATTTTCTCCTCTTTATATTAGCGGAGAAAATTATCTTCCACCCCTGTCATATATATATATATATATAAATATATATATATATATATATATATATATATATATATATATATATATATATATATATATATATTTTTTTTTTTTTTTTTATTATCACACCGGCCGATTCCCACCAAGGCAGGGTGGCCCGAAAAAGAAAAACTTTCACCATCATTCACTCCATCACTGTCTTGCCAGAAGGGTGCTTTACACTACAGTTTTTAAACTGCAACATTAACACCCCTCCTTCAGAGTGCAGGCACTGTACTTCCCATCTCCAGGACTCAAGTCCGGCCTGCCGGTTTCCCTGAATCCCTTCATAAATGTTACTTTGCTCACACTCCAACAGCACGTCAAGTATTAAAAACCATTTGTCTCCATTCACTCCTATCAAACACGCTCACGCATGCCTGCTGGAAGTCCAAGCCCCTCGCACACAAAACCTCCTTTACCCCCTCCCTCCAACCCTTCCTAGGCCGACCCCTACCCCGCCTTCCTTCCACTACAGACTGATACACTCTTGAAGTCATTCTGTTTCGCTCCATTCTCTCTACATGTCCGAACCACCTCAACAACCCTTCCTCAGCCCTCTGGACAACAGTTTTGGTAATCCCGCACCTCCTCCTAACTTCCAAACTACGAATTCTCTGCATTATATTCACACCACACATTGCCCTCAGACATGACATCTCCACTGCCTCCAGCCTTCTCCTCGCTGCAACATTCATCACCCACGCTTCACACCCATATAAGAGCGTTGGTAAAACTATACTCTCATACATTCCCCTCTTTGCCTCCAAGGACAAAGTTCTTTGTTTCCACAGACTCCTAAGTGCACCACTCACTCTTTTTCCCTCATCAATTCTATGATTCACCTCATCTTTCATAGACCCATCCGCTGACACGTCCACTCCCAAATATCTGAATACGTTCACCTCCTCCATACTCTCTCCCTCCAATCTGATATTCAATCTTTCATCACCTAATCTTTTTGTTATCCTCATAACCTTACTCTTTCCTGTATTCACCTTTAATTTTCTTCTTTTGCACACCCTACCAAATTCATCCACCAATCTCTGCAACTTCTCTTCAGAATCTCCCAAGAGCACAGTGTCATCAGCAAAGAGCAGCTGTGACAACTCCCACTTTGTGTGTGATTCTTTATCTTTTAACTCCACGCCTCTTGCCAAAACCCTCGCATTTACTTCTCTTACAACCCCATCTATAAATATATTAAACAACCACGGTGACATCACACATCCTTGTCTAAGGCCTACTTTTACTGGGAAAAAATTTCCCTCTTTCCTACATACTCTAACTTGAGCCTCACTATCCTCGTAAAAACTCTTCACTGCTTTCAGTAACCTACCTCCTACACCATACACTTGCAACATCTGCCACATTGCCCCCCTATCCACCCTGTCATACGCCTTTTCCAAATCCATAAATGCCACAAAGACCTCTTTAGCCTTATCTAAATACTGTTCACTTATATGTTTCACTGTAAACACCTGGTCCACACACCCCCTACCTTTCCTAAAGCCTCCTTGTTCATCTGCTATCCTATTCTCCGTCTTACTCTTAATTCTTTCAATTATAACTCTACCATACACTTTACCAGGTACACTCAACAGACTTATCCCCCTATAATTTTTGCACTCTCTTTTATCCCCTTTGCCTTTATACAAAGGAACTATGCATGCTCTCTGCCAATCCCTAGGTACCTTACCCTCTTCCATACATTTATTAAATAATTGCACCAACCACTCCAAAACTATATCCCCACCTGCTTTTAACATTTCTATCTTTATCCCATCAATCCCGGCTGCCTTACCCCCTTTCATTTTACCTACTGCCTCACGAACTTCCCCCACACTCACAACTGGCTCTTCCTCACTCCTACAAGATGTTATTCCTCCTTGCCCTATACACGAAATCACAGCTTCCCTATCTTCATCAACATTTAACAATTCCTCAAAATATTCCTTCCATCTTCCCAATACCTCTAACTCTCCATTTAATAACTCTCCTCTCCTATTTTTAACTGACAAATCCATTTGTTCTCTAGGCTTTCTTAACTTGTTAATCTCACTCCAAAACTTTTTCTTATTTTCAACAAAATTTGTTGATAACATCTCACCCACTCTCTCATTTGCTCTCTTTTTACATTGCTTCACCACTCTCTTAACTTCTCTCTTTTTCTCCATATACTCTTCCCTCCTTGCATCACTTCTACTTTGTAAAAACTTCTCATATGCTAACTTTTTCTCCCTTACTACTCTCTTTACATCATCATTCCACCAATCGCTCCTCTTCCCTCCTGCACCCACTTTCCTGTAACCACAAACTTCTGCTGAACACTCTAACACTACATTTTTAAACCTACCCCATACCTCTTCGACCCCATTGCCTATGCTCTCATTAGCCCATCTATCCTCCAATAGCTGTTTATATCTTACCCTAACTGCCTCCTCTTTTAGTTTATAAACCTTCACCTCTCTCTTCCCTGATGCTTCTATTCTCCTTGTATCCCATCTACCTTTTACTCTCAGTATAGCTACAACTAGAAAGTGATCTGATATATCTGTGGCCCCTCTATAAACATGTACATCCTGAAGTCTACTCAACAGTCTTTTATCTACCAATACATAATCCAACAAACTACTGTCATTTCGCCCTACATCATATCGTGTATACTTATTTATCCTCTTTTTCTTAAAATATGTATTACCTATAACTAAACCCCTTTCTATACAAAGTTCAATCAAAGGGCTCCCATTATCATTTACACCTGGCACCCCAAACTTACCTACCACACCCTCTCTAAAAGTTTCTCCTACTTTAGCATTCAAGTCCCCTACCACAATTACTCTCTCACTTGGTTCAAAGGCTCCTATACATTCACTTAACATCTCCCAAAATCTCTCTCTCTCCTCTGCATTCCTCTCTTCTCCAGGTGCATACACGCTTATTATGACCCACTTCTCGCATCCAACCTTTACTTTAATCCACATAATTCTTGAATTTACACATTCATATTCTCTTTTCTCCTTCCATAACTGATCATTTAACATTACTGCTACCCCTTCCTTTGCTCTAACTCTCTCAGATACTCCAGATTTAATCCCATTTATTTCCCCCCACTGAAACTCTCCTACCCCCTTCAGCTTTGTTTCGCTTAGGGCCAGGACATCCAACTTCTTTTCATTCATAACATCAGCAATCATCTGTTTCTTGTCATCCGCACTACATCCACGCACATTTAAGCAACCCAGTTTTATAAAGTTTTTCTTCTTCTCTTTTTTAGTAATTGTATACAGGAGAAGGGGTTACTAGCCCATTGCTCCCGGCATTTTAGTCGCCTCATACGACACGCATGGCTTACGGAGGAAAGATTCTTTTCCACTTCCCCATGGACAATAGAAGAAATAAAAAAGAACAAGAGCTATTTAGAAAAAAGAGAAAAACCTAGATATATATATATATATATATATATATATATATATATATATATATATATATATATATATATATATATATATATATATATATGCATATGCGCAATAAGAACACAGTAAACAGGTGATTTCAGAAATGCAAAACAACCACTGTGAAAAATAGCTATATTCCAAGCACTTTCGTGACTTCTCACATTATCAACGAACTAAAAATGTAAAAGTTAACAGGACGGCATGTAAGACAGAGACTACACCTCGCTGCCACCCACAACATCACCTGACTTTTTATGATGATGTAGGTAGGTAGTCAGTGATCCGTGAAACACAGCTTATATTCTACCCAGAAATTTGTCTAATGTACCTTTAATTCTTCCTAAATTTTATTAATTGTAAAAGAATCCAATTTATATAAACCAAAAGAAATATTCATATTATTTTCAAAACTACTTTGTAGTTTTTTATGAAACAAGATTCAATTATATTCCTGTCGACCAATGACTTGCTTGATATAACTTTCTCAGTCTTTTGAAAATCAATTTGATGATTAAAATCTCTCACATGAACAAAAAGAGCATTAGAATCTTGTCCACTTCTAATGCTATATTTATGTTGTTTTAACCTAAGTTCAAGACTTTTACCAGTTTGACTGTAATAAACTTTATCACTTATTTTTACAAGGAATCTTATAGACATCCGTCAGCATTTTGGGGGGAATTCTTTATCAAAAGTTTTTTTATTGTATCAAGATTTTTAAATACAACTTTGATATTAAAAGTCTTAAGAAGAGAAGGCATATCAACCAAGTTTTCATGGTAAGGGAGAACCAACTTATTTTTAGTTGAATAAGGCTGGTTCTCCCTTTTTGAACTGTGAAAAGTATTTCTAGCTATTTTAAAGGTTTTATTTATAAATTAAGTTTCTTGGGTATTTTACATCATTAGCTATTTCATTACTGACTGAGATTTCTTGATCTATGAACTCTGGACTACAAGTACATAAATTCTCAAAAACATCGATGAGAATACCAACCTCTATCTTGATGTGAAGAATAATAGTGTACATAGAAACAGTTATTTTTTTGGTTTTCTGTAAATTTTAAATTTAAAATCATTGTTACCCTTAATAATTAAAACATCTAGGAAAGGCAATTAGTTATTTTCTTCAAACTCGACAGTCAAATTTATAAAATGAGCTAAGCTATTTAATTTAGCAAGGAAATGGTTTGTATCTACATTCTTAGGCATAAGACACAAAATATCATCGTCATATCTAGACCACTTAGCTCTATATGGATGGATTGTGTTAAGCAACCTTGTTTCAAAAAATTCCATGTATAAATTACTAAGAACAGGTGAGAGAGGATTTCCCATTGCCATACCAAATTTCTGAGTGTAAAACTCATCAAATATAAATTTTGCATCAACAATACAAAGCTTGATAAGTTTAATGATAGTAGGAACTGGCAATGGTAAATCGCAATTAACAAGTTCTTCAGATAAGAAACTTAATAAATCATCAACTGGAACTTTTGTAAACAAGGAAGTAACATCAAAACTCACCATGTTAAAATCATTTAAGTCAAAGTTCTTAATTTATCAACTAAATCTATGTTGTTTTTAACATTAAAGTTAGAAATTTTTCCAACAATTGGGCTCAAAATATCAACAAACCATTTAGATCATTTATAGTAAACTGAACCAATGGAGCTAATAATTGGTCTAACTGGATTATCTGGTTTGTGCGTCTTTATTAATCCATACATGTATGGTAAAGATGGATTAGTGGACTTAAATTGTTTAATTAATTAATCTTTGCCTTTCAGTAGATGTTATATTGTTTTATTGAACTTTTACTGTAAACAGTTTCTCTGGGATTCTTTCTAAGTTTAGAATAAGATTCTGTATCATCAAGGAGATTATTCATTTTATCTTGATAATCAGTTTCTTTCAAAGTTACTATAGCATTTATTTTTTTCTGCTTTAAGAAGATGCATTTTTTTATTATTAATAAGTATATCATAAGACTTAAAGAATTTTTGATGGCAATTCGGAATATTTTGTTTTAACATACAGCTATAAACCATCCCCTTACTTACATTAATTTCATCAGTGGATAAATCAGAGGATTGTGTTAAGCAATCTTGCTTCAGAAATTTCCATGTATAAGTTACTAAGTTACTAAGAAGCAGAGTTTAATAAGTTTAATGAGAGAAGGAACTGGCAATGTTAAATTCTAATTAACGAGCTCTTTAGATAAGAAATTAAATAAATCATCAACTTATACTTTATTAAACAAGGAAGTAACATCAAAACTAACCATGTGTGGATATATTAAGCTCCTTGACTGGCTTAAAAGATTTCAACATGGTTAGTTTTGATGTTACTTCTTTGTTTACTAAAGTTCCAGTTGATGATTTATTAAGTTTCTTACACTCAAGACTTGTTAATTTCAGTTTACCATTGCCAGTTCCTACTATCATTAAAACTTATTAAACTTTGAATTGTTGATGCAAAATTTGTATTTAATTGTGACTTTTATACTCAGAAGCTTGGTATGGCAATGGGAAATCCCCTTTCACCTGTTCTTAGTAACCTATACATGGAATTTTTTGAAACAAGGTTGCTTAACACAATTCTCCCTAATAGAGCTAAATGGTTCAGATATGTTGATGATATTTTGTGTTTTATGCCTAAGAATGTAGATATAAACCATTTCTTTGTTAAATAACTTAACCCATTCTATAACCTTTACTGTTGAGTTCGAAGCAAATAACTCATTGCCTTTTCTAGATGTTTTAATTATTAAGGGTAACAATGACTTTAAATTTAAAATTTACAGAAAACCTACAAATAACTGTTCCTATGTCCACTATTATTCTTCACATCAAGATAGAGTTAAACTGTCTGTTTTCTCATCAATGTTATTGACAGCTTTACGTATTTGTAGTCCAGAGTTCATAGATGAAGAAATATCTAAAATTTATGAAATAGCTAATGATCTAAAATACCCAAGAAACGTTAATGATAAATCCTTTGAAACTGCTAGAAATACTTTTAGCAATCCAAAAAGAGACAACCAGACTTGTTCAACTAAAAATATGTTGGTTCTCCCTTACCATGAAAACTTGGTTGATATGCCTTCTCTTCTTAAGACTTTTAATATCAAAGTTGTATTTAAAAATCTTGATACAGTAAAAAAAAAAAGAAACTTTTGATAAAGAATTCCCTCCAAAATGCTGATGGATGTATTTATAAGAGTTCTTGTAAAATATGCGATAACGTTTATTACGGTCAAATTGGTAAAAATCTCGAACTAAGATTAAAACACCATAAACATATCATTAGAACTGGACAAGATTCTAATGTTCTATTTTTTCATGTGAGAGATTTTAAACATCCAATTGATTTTCAAAAAGTTGAGAAATTTGTATCGAGCAAATCTTTGGTCAACAGGAATATAACTGAATCATGTTTCATAAAAAGTAATTATAAAAATAATATGAATATTTCCTTTGGTATATATAAATAGGATTCTTGTATAATTAACAAAATTTGGGAAGAATTTAATGGTACATTAGACAAGTAATAAATCATAATTCTTGGGTAGAGTATTAGGTGGGTGTCACAGAGTCGGGTGTCGTCAGACATGTGTGAGGTGTTGCTGTGTTGTGGTGACGTGATGGTGAGTTGTAGTCCTTTGATGTTTTGTTTTATACTTCTTTGATAATGTAAGAAGTCACGAAAGTACTTGGATTTTCACTATTCTTTCACAGTGGTTGTTTTGTATATATATATATATATATATATATATATATATATATATATATATATATATATATATATATATATATATAAATATATAGACAAAACATTCACAAAAATATGATACAAAGTAAAACAACATAGGTAACTCAGAGCTACATCTCGAATACTTCGTCCAGCTCCCCGGCGGTGGGCCGCGTGCCCAGAATGCTGCAGGCATTTCCTCTCTGGATCGCAACACTGAGTCTCTGAAAGAGGGAGCTGTTCGCCCTGTGGTCCTTGGTTTCTATGATGAGCTTTTCACCTAGCTCTTTGAGGAACTTTAGAGCACACTTGCCCCATGCTCCAAGGGTCTCTGACCCTATTGGAATGAAGTTATAGCAAGGGGGAAGGTCTTCATATTTGCGGATCTTCTGAGTCTCCCTGTGGCTGGCAGCTCCTCCCCCTTCCACTACGGAGTATGGCAAGTAGGTGTCTGCCAATGTGGCGGCACATGTGTAGTCCCAGGCAATCTGCTTTCCATCCTTCCAAGGTAGCATAGTGGCTCCATCAGGACGCTTTAGACTTCCGTCAGACCTCTGCACTTGGGGTTCCCGTTGAGCTGGGCAACGGGCTGTGGCGAGGCTTCTCTTTATGATGTCACTGACCTCCTCATGCCTGGCATACTTCCCTTCTGCTGTGTGACACACGAGACCATGAAGTCCGAATTGATCAGCTGTCGCCCTGCCGCAAATACACCTATGTTCGGTGAGGATGGGGGCGGCTAGGCGAAGAGCAACACCAATCCGAATGGCCTGTGGGTCTAGTCGAGTGCCCAAGGAGGAATTGGGAACAGCAAACAGGAAATCTCCTGAGTGTGGTGCCTTCACTGCCAGGAGACGAGCTTTGTCCTTTCCTGAGGCGTTGGAGAGCATTGTGTTAGCGATTTTTTCCATGATCGGTTTGTCCCAGTGGGACTGTTTGTGTTCTTTGGGAGGAGCTGGTCTACTGGAGGAATCTGTAAGGGTGTCCCACCGAATCGCTGCTTCAGTAAACCTGGGGTCTTGAGCTCCTACCATGTCTCTCAAGCGTTCGGGAACAATCTTCTTGACTAATGCACTGGAAGCCAAACACGAAGACAGAAAAGCAGGTAAAGCAACATGCGTTGCTTTGCGCACCCCTATACCTCCCAGTCGCACTGGGAGGGTTGCCTGATCCCATTGCTGATCCTCTAGTGACAGGTTCAGTGCCTTCTTAAGGGTTGACCTCAGGTGTGCGTCATATTCGTCGAGTGTTGGGTTGTCAAAAGAGGGTGCACACCTGAGGAAGTAAGTGAGTCTTGGAATAGTAAGGCACCTTGTGAGGAGATACAGAGCATCATGGGCATCAAGATTGCTTATTCTCTCCTCCATTCTCATCAGGTCATTCAATTTGTCCTTGCGGACTGTGTCGATGGCCTGGTGACCCAGCGGTGCTCCCAAGAGGGTACTGTTGGACGGAGTGGTAGTAGAGACTTCTGGGAGAATTCTTCGCACAGCACTGATTATTTCCTGGTTTGCTGTGGTGATTTCACACTTGGAGGGATTGAGGATGAGTCCCAAGTTTTCTCCCTGTGTTTTCACCAGTTGTAGGTCCCCCACCAGGGACTCTTCAGTACCTGCCAGAGTGCCATCATCCAGGTATATATGTATATATATATATATATATATATATATATATATATATATATATATATATATATATATATATATATATATATATATATATATATATATATATATATATATATATATATATATATATATATATATATATATGTATATATATATATATGTCGTGCCGAATATGTAAAACTGGTCAATTAGCCAGAACTCATTTAAAATTAAGTCCTTTCTAAAATTTTCTCTTATACGTTTAAAGATATATTTTTTTCATTAATGTTAATGTTAAAATTTTTAATTTTTCTCCAAAAGAATCTTAGAAAACTTACCTAACCTTATTATAACAAGAACAATTTATTTTAGCTTAACCCAACTAAATATATTTTAGATTTGTTTACAGTAACTTAATACTAAACAAACACAGATAAATATATTTTTTTCGTTAGGTTCAGAATGATTTTGGCGAAATTATCGCATACACAAATTTTTACTTGTCCTATATGGCAAGATGAGCGTTGCTATTTAAGCCAAGATCGCAAGTTCTGCTTATTCGGCACGACATATATATATATATATATATATATATATATATATATATATATATATATATATATATATATATATATATATATATATATATATATATATATATATATATATGCAAAACAACCACTGTGAAAGACAAGAGAAATTCCAAGCGCTTTCGTAAATACTCACATTATCAAGGAACTATAACCAGACAAAACCTCCTTTACCCCCTCCCTCCAACCTTTCCTAAGCCGACCCCTACCCCGCCTTCCTTCCACTACAGACTGATACACTCTTGAAGTCATTCTGTTTCGCTCCATTCTCTCTACATGTCCGAACCACCTCAACAACCCTTCCTCAGCCCTCTAGACAACAGTTTTGGCAATCCCGCACCTCCTCCTAACTTCCAAATTACGAATTCTCTGCATTATATTCACACCACACATTGCCCTCAGACATGACATCTCCACTGCCTCCAGCCTTCTCCTCGCTGCAACATTCATCACCCATGCTTCACACCCCTATAAGAGCGTTGATAAAACTATACTCTCATACATTCCCCTCTTTGCCTCCAAGGACAAAGTTCTTTGTCTCCACAGACTCCTAAGTGCACCGCTCACCCTTTTCCCCTCATTAATTCTATGATTCACCTCATCTTTCATAGACCCATCCACTGACACGGCCACTCCCAAATATCGGAATACATTCACCTCCTCCATACTCTCTCCCTCCAAGCTGATATCCAATCTTTCATCACCTAATCTTTTTGTTATCCTCATAATCTTACTCTTTCCTGTATTCACTTTTAATTTTCTTCTTTTACATGCCCTACCAAATTAATCCACCAACCTCTGCAACTTCTCTTCAGAATCTCCCAAGAGCACAGTGTCATCAGCAAAGAGCAACTGTGACAACTCCCACTTTATGTGTGATTCTTTATCTTTTAACTCCACGACTCTTGCCAAGACCCTCACATTTACTTCTCTTACAACCCTATCTATAAATATATTAAACAACCACGGTGACACCACACATCCCTGTCAATGGCCTACTTTTACTGGGAAATAATTTCCCTCTTTCCTACATACTCTAACTTGAGCCTCACTATCCTCGTAAAAACTCTTCACTGCTTTCAGAAACCTACGTCCTATACCATTCACCTGCAACATCTGCCACATTGCCCCCCTATCCACCCTGTCATATGCCTTTTCCAAATCCATGAATGCCACAAAAACCTCTTTAGCCTTATCTAAATACTGTTCACTTATATGTTTCACCGTAAACACCTGGTCCACACACCCCCTCCCTTCCCTAAAGCCTCCTTGTTCATCTGCTATCCTATTCTCCGTCTTACTCTTAATTCTTTATATATATATATATATTCATATATATATATATATATATATATATATATATATATATATATATATATATATATATATATATATATATATATATATATATTTTTTCAACAAGTTGGTCGTCTCCCACCGAGGCAGGGTGACCCAAAAAAGAAAGAAAATCCCCAAAAAGAAAATACTTTCATCATCATTCAACGCTTTCACCACACTCACACATTATCACTGCTTTTGCAGAGGTGCTCAGAATACAACAGTCTAGAAGCATATACGTATAAAGATACACAACATATTCCTCCAAACTGCCAATATCCCAAACCCCTCCTTTAAAGTGCAGGCATTGTACTTCCCATTTCCAGGACTCAAGTCCGACTATAAGAAAATAACCTGTTTCCCTGAATCCCTTCACTAAATATTACCCTGCTCACACTCCAACAGATCGTCAGGTCCCAAGTATCATTCGTCTCCATTCACTCCTATCTAACACGCTCACGCACGCTTGCTGGAAGTCCAAGCCCCTCGCCCACAAAACCTCCTTTACCCCCTCTTTCCAACCCTTTCGAGGACGACCCCTACCCCTCTTTCCTTCCCCTATAGATTTATATGCTTTCCATGTCATTCTACTTTGATCCATTCTCTCTAAATGACCCAACCACCTCAACAACCCCTCTTCTGCCCTCTGACTAATGCTTTTATTAACTCCACACCTTCTCCTAATTTCCACACTCCGAATTTTCTGCATAATATTTACACCACACATTGCCCTTAGACAGGACATCTCCACTGCCTCCAACCGTCTCCTCGCTGCTGCATTTACCACCCAAGCTTCACATCCATATAAGAGTGTTGGTACTACTATACTTTCATACATTCCCTTCTTTGCCTCCATAGCTAACTTTTTTTGACTCCACATATACCTCAACGCACCACTCACCTTTTTTCCCTCATCAATTCTATGATTAACCTCATCCTTCATAAATCCATCCGCCGACATGTCAACTCCCAAGTATCTGAAAACATTCACTTCTTCCATACTCCTCCTCCCCAATTTGATATCCAATTTTTCTTTATCTAAATCGTTTGATACCCTCATCACCTTACTCCTTTCTATGTTCACTTTCAACTTTCTACCTTTACACACATTCTCAAACTCATCCACTAACCTTTGCAATTTTTCTTTAGAATCTCCCATAAGCACAGTATCATCAGCAAAAAGTAACTGTGTCAATTCCCATTTTGAATTTGATTCCCCATAATTTAATCCCACCCCCTCTCCCGAACACCCTAGCATTTACTTCTTTTACAACCCCATCTATAAATATATTAAACAACCATGGTGACATTACACATCCCTGTCTAAGACCTACTTTTACCGGGAAGTAGTCTCCCTCTCTTCTACACACCCTAACCTGAGCCTCACTATCCTCATAAAAGCTCTTTACAGCATTTAGTAACTTACCATCTATTCCATATACTTGCAACATCTGCCACATTGCTCCTCTATCCACTCTATCATATGCCTTTTCTAAATCCATAAATGCAATAAAAACTTCCCTACCTTTATCTAAATACTGTTCACATATATGCTTCAATGTAAAAAACACTTGATCTACACATCCCCTACCCACTCTGAAGCCTCCTTGCTCATCCACAATCCTACATTCTGTCTTACCTCTAATTCTTTCAATTATAACTCTACCGTATACTTTTCCTCGTATACTCAGTAAACTTATTCCTCTATAATTTTTACAATCTCTTTTGTCCCCTTTCCCTTTATATAAAGGAACTATACACGCTCTCCGCCAATCCCTAGGTACCTTCCCCTCTATCATACATTTATTAAACAAAAGTACCAACCACTCCAACACTATATCCCCCCCTGCTTTTAACATTTCTGTCATGATCCCATTAGTTCCAGCTGCTTTACCCCCTTTCATTCTACGTAATGCCTCACGTACCTCCACCACACTTACATTCTGCTCTTCTTCACTCCTAAAAGATGGTATACCTCCCTGGCCAGTGCATGAAATTACGGCCTCCCTTTCTTCCTCAACATTTAAAAGTTCCTC
>NW_027197057.1:62500-69904 GCF_038502225.1 Cherax quadricarinatus | reverse complement strand
TGGGAGAATACCAGTGACTAGAACACCAGTGACTGGGAGAACACCAGTGACTAGAACACCAGTGACTGGGAGAATACAGTGACTAGAACACCAGTGACTGGGAGAACACCAGTGACTAGAACACCAGTGACTGGGAGAACACCAGTGACTAGAACACCAGTGACTGGGAGAATACCAGTGACTAGAACACCAGTGACTGGGAGAACACCAGTGACTAGAACACCAGTGACTGGGAGAACACCAGTGACTAGAACACCAGTGACTGGGAGAACACCAGTGACTAGAACACCAGTGACTAGAACATCAGTGACTAGAACATCAGTGACTAGAACATCAGTGACTAGAACATCAGTGACTAGAACACCAGTGACTAGAACATCAGTGACTAGAACACCAGTGACTAGAACATCAGTGACTAGAACACCAGTGACTAGAACATCAGTGACTAGAACACCAGTGACTAGAACATCAGTGACTAGAACACCAGTGACTAGAACATCAGTGACTAGAACACCAGTGACTAGAACATCAGTGACTAGAACATCAGTGACTAGAACATCAGTGACTAGAACACCAGTGACTAGAACATCAGTGACTAGAACACCAGTGACTAGAACATCAGTGACTAGAACACCAGTGACTAGAACATCAGTGACTAGAACACCAGTGACTAGAACATCAGTGACTAGAACATCAGTGACTAGAACATCAGTGACTAGAACATCAGTAACTAGAACACCAGTAACTAGAACACCAGTAACCAGAACACCAGTAACCAGAACACCAGTAACCAGAACACCAGTAACCAGAACACCAGTAACCAGAACACCAGTAACCAGAACACCAGTAACCAGAACACCAGTAACCAGAACACCAGTAACCAGAACACCAGTAACCAGAACACCAGTAACCAGAACACCAGTAACTAGAACACCAGTAACCAGAACACCAGTAACCAGAACACCAGTAACCAGAACACCAGTAACCAGAACACCAGTAACCAGAACACCAGTAACCAGAACACCAGTAACCAGAACACCAGTAACTAGAACACCAGTAACCAGAACACCAGTAACCAGAACACCAGTAACCAGAACACCAGTAACCAGAACACCAGTAACTAGAACACCAGTAACCAGAACACCAGTAACCAGAACACCAGTAACTAGAACACCAGTAACCAGAACACCAGTAACCAGAACACCAGTAACCAGAACACCAGTAACCAGAACACCAGTAACCAGAACACCAGTAACTAGAACACCAGTAACCAGAACACCAGTAACCAGAACACCAGTAACCAGAACACCAGTAAGTAGAACACCAGTAACCAGAACACCAGTAACCAGAACACCAGTAACCAGAACACCAGTAACCAGAACACCAGTAACTAGAACACCAGTAACCAGAACACCAGTAACCAGAACACCAGTAACTAGAACACCAGTAACCAGAACACTAGTAACCAGAACACCAGTAACCAGAACACCAGTAACCAGAACACCAGTAACCAGAACACCAGTAACTAGAACACCAGTAACCAGAACACCAGTAACCAGAACACCAGTAACCAGAACACCAGTAACTAGAACACCAGTAACCAGAACACCAGTAACCAGAACACCAGTAACCAGAACACCAGTAACTAGAACACCAGTAACCAGAACACCAGTAACCAGAACACCAGTAACCAGAACACCAGTAACCAGAACACCAGTAACTAGCACACCAGTAACCAGAACACAAGTAACTAGAACACCAGTAACCAGAACACCAGTAACCAGAACACCAGTAACCAGAACACCAGTATTACAACCTAGGATTTCAAATGGCCTGTTATCCCAGGTGTAATGGGAGCAAATAAACACAGTAGAAAAAGTTTAGACTTATATTATCCTTCACCAATTATAACAGCAATATGTACACTATTTACAGTGATAAATATAGTGCACTCCACGGTAAGCAAGGCAGAAATAGAAGCCACAAGATAGCACACCGTGCTTCAACCAGCTCTAGAGTGGGAATGACAAGGGCAGACAGGAGAGCGGTATCCACATAACCTCTGCGATTGTCAATCCCACCTTCTTATTGGCTAGAACCTGGTCACTAGTTGAACGATGGGGCCCCATCATCAACTCTTAGCAACCTGGTTCGCTGGTTGGGGGAGATAGCCTGTAAATGAGGGTGTGTCCATGCGCCGAATAAAGGTTACGTACTCTTTGCATGCCACACCCCCACCCCCGAGAAGGCTCAGGATTAGGCTGCCACCTCCCAGTGGTAACCGTGCCGCCATGGCACAAAATAATGGGACCGCCTATCCTCTCCACCATCCAACTCTTAGATAGAGCTCAGCTTTCCTAGTGCCTGAAAGCCAAACCCTAAACTCAGAGTGAGACAGCAGTCAGATAAGCCAACATAGGTCCAAGATACAAGCGGACGGTAGCCCGTATCCCCTCACTAAAAAAAACCCCCACATCAGGGGATAAAAAAAAGAGCTTGAAAGGGGGGTTACCACAAATACATCCTAACCTAAATAAAATATTAAACTAGACTCTTGACAAAGAGTCTGCCAACACATTTTCTTTGCCGGCAATATATTTAATAAAAATATTGTAGGGCTGCAGCCTGAGAGTCCAACGCATAAGCCTTGTGTTGTGATTCTTCATGGCTTGGAGATAGACTAACGGGTTGTGATCACTGTAGACTGTGACCACCTGCGATGTTTGGCCCACATAAACATCGAAATGCTCCAAAGCCATTACCAGCGCGAGGGCTTCTTTTTCAATGGTAGAGTAAGCTCTCTGATGTGGCTGGAACTTGGCTGAAAAGTATGCGATTGGCTGCAGCTCCTTGTTCCCGATTTGTAATAGTACCGCCCCAACCCCAGACTCACAAGCATCAACCTGTAATGAAAAAGGTTTGGAGAAGTCTGGAGACAAGAGAATGGGTGCAGAGCACAATAATCTTTTTGCTTTATTAAAAGCAGTGTTACAATCTGACGTCCAATTAAAGGGAACTTTATGACTGGTAAGAGAGGTAAGAGGGGCTACAATATCTGAGAAATTCTTACAGAATCTTCTGTAAAATCCTATCATGCCTAGGAAACGTTGAAGAGATTTCCTATCATAAGGAACTGGATATTCTTTAATCGAAAGAACTTTAGCAAGTTTAGGTGCAACTTTACCACTACCTACTTCATGGCCTAGAAAAGTGACAGTGGCCTGGCCAAAGGAAGATTTAGACAAATTAACTGTTAATTGGGAATTCTTAAAGGTCTCAAACAGAGCTTTAAGTCTAAGTAGGTGTTGATCCCAAGTATCAGACACCACAACAATATCATCTAGGTATGCTGCCGTGCCTTCAAGTCCTTTAATAGCCTGATGGATGAGTTTCTGGAATGAAGAGGGGGAATTTTTCATTCCGAAGGGGGTAACTGTATACTGATAATGACCTCCTGGAATCACGAAGGCAGAGATTTCCTTCGCCTTATCTGTCAAAGGTACCTGATAGTAACCTTTAAGGAGATCTAATTTGGACACAAAAGTAGCCTTACCCACAAAGTCAATTACGTCATCCAGACGAGGAAGAGGGTAAGCATCTGTAATTGTGACCTCGTTCACTTTACGGTAGTCTGTGCACATACGAAACCCTCCATCAGCCTTTTTTACTAGGATGCACGGTGAAGCCCATGGACTAGACGACTCCTCCACTAAACCATGTTCTAACAAGAAGTCTACTTCCTGCTGAAGTAACCTTTGCTTTTCAGGATTAGCTCTGTAGGGGGAGAGTTTAATTGGTTTAGAGTTTCCCACATCTACATCATGGTAACCTAACGTACATTTTTTCGGCACATCCGAAAAAATATTAGGATATGACTGTAGAAGCTCAGTTAAATTGGTTGCTTGTATTTCAGATAATCCATCCATTAACGGGCTAGGATCCTTGAGGAGGACAGAATTTGAAAGTTTAGTATTAATTTCAGAGATAGAGTGCAAAGAGTCAGAGTCGTCCTCAGAGGTAGAGGACAGAGTCATTACTGGGACTTTATCTGGTGTATGAAAGGCCTTGATTTGATTTATGTGGTAAGTTTTTGTTTTTGAGGTCTTATCAATGGGAGCTACCACATAATTTAAATCAGATAATCTACTTACTATCTGCATAGGTCCCGTAAATCTAGCTTTCAAGGTGTGGCCAGGTATAGGTTCCTGCACCAACACCTTGTCTCCTGGATGGAAGGAGCGGAATTGTGCACTTCTGTCATACCTCTGTTTCATCTTACTTTGAGCTGTCTTTAGCTTAGCCGTGGCTAACTCACGTGCCACCTGCAACCTTGAAGACGGGTTGTAGAGTGCTGAGCTTACGTCTTCTCCCATCCATCCTTCTTTGAGCACCCGAAGAGGACCTCGTACATTGTGCCCAAAGATCAGCTCAAACGGACTATACCCTGTAGACTCTTGCACCGTCTCTCGTACTGAGAACAGCAACAATGGTAGAGATTCATCCCAATCTGTCGGAAAGTGCATGCAAAAACTTCTCATCATTGTTTTTAATGTTTGGTGGAATCTTTCCAAGGCGCCTTGGGACTGAGGGTGATAGGCAGTGGATAAGTTGTGAATTATCCCTAACCTAGTTAATACTTCCCTAAATGCTTTGGCAGTGAAGTTAGTACCTTGATCACTTTGAATAGTTTTAGGAATGCCAAAACAAGAAATGAATTTTGTTAAAGCTTTGAGAATAGCTTTAGTATTGATACTACGCATTGGGATCGCTTCAGGATATCTGGTTACTTTATCCATAATTGTAAATAAATACTGATTTCCAGACTTTGACTTAGGTAGTGGACCTACACAATCTATAATTAAATCTGCAAAAGGTTCTCCATCAGCAGGTATGGGTTGGAGAGGTGCAGGTTTAATAGAATGTCCAGGTTTTCCAACTTGCTGACATTCTCGGCAACACCTAATATGATTCTTCACATCTTTCTTTAATGTTGGCCAATAAAATTCTTTTGTGATTCTATACAAGGTTTTTGTAATTCCTAAGTGACCTCCTGATGACGTATTATGAGCTATATTTAATATCTGAGGTCTATACTTGGTTGGAACCACTAACCTGTCGTATAATTGCCGGCCCTCTGTCTCCTTACCAGTCTCAGTGCATACCAAATAATCATTTTTAACTTCATACTTGACTGGATGACCCAAAGAGGATTTACCCATGGCTGCCTCAAAAGCGAATTTTAAAGAAGGGTCCTTTCGTTGTTCCTCCCGGAAGGACAGTCCCTCGGGCATGGAAACAGAGACATCTGGCAATCCTGCAACCTGGGAATAGGAAGGCTTGATCGGGGTCTGTTCACTTGATCTACGAGGCTCTGGCCAGTTTTCCTCGTAAAACAATGTGGCTATTCCGAGATCGGAGTCGTCCAAGGATAGGTCAACATTCTCTCCAGACAACCCTTGGGAAGTTGCCCGAGTTATGGCCAACACCGGAGAAGCATTAATCATTATAGGTTCAGGACACGAAGTAACAGTAGTAATGTTATTACCCAGTAATAACATGGCATTTTTCATGGGAAATCCTTTTGAGATACCTACAGTCAAGTACCCAGTGTAATATTTGCACTGTACATAAATTTTATGCAAAGGAACTGAATATATAGCTCCTCCGTAAGCTTCCAATAAAACTGAGGAATTCAAGGAAGTATTCTCTGAAAGGGGTAATATTCCTTCTCTGACAAGTGAGCAATATGCTCCAGTATCTCTAAAGGTATTTACTTTAGTTGGTTCTGAGTTTTCCTGAAGGGAAATAAGACTTTCGCAATAATAAGGGGCCATACCTTTTTCTACTTCTCTAGGGGACATGTTACTAGGGATATTAGAGATTTTCCCGATGGGTTGAGGTTTTTGGGGGCAGTTGGAACTGATATGACCTACTTTATTACACTTGAAGCAGACGACAGGCTTGCCCTTTACTCCCTGATGACGTTGCAAGTGGTGTCGTTCTGGCTGGTGCCTCTCTGGATATTGTTGTCGAGATGCTCCATAAGTAGTTTGCCTCTCCGCAGGGGGACCATATGTTGAGAAGCGTGGCTCACCAGGTGACTTGGTTGGATGTCGTAGACGCTCTCCCTCCGGCTGGCATTTCATTCTCCAATGTTGTCGATCTCTGCTCACGCCAGACTGTTGAAAAGAAAGACGGGACCGCTCGGACAAGGAGCGGTTCGTTTCGAAGGTATCAGCCAACCTGGCCGCCTCCAATGCAGTGGTTAAGTCACGATCCTGCAGAAAGACACGAACCTCTGGTCCCACAGACTCCAGCAGGTTATCAATCAGAATAAGCTGCACCAGCTCCTCAAAGTTAGAGACACCACTCGCTTTATACCAGCTGGTAAAAGCTTTGGTTTGCTGTCTCACAAAGTCCACCAGGGATTGACCAAGCTGCCGCCTGTTCAATTTGAAGGTCTTACGATATTTAGCTGGGATACATGTATATGCTCCCAACACTGTGGTCTTCACTACTTGATAATCAGAGAATTCAGCGTCAGTTAATACCGACGTAAATTCCTGTGCCTTACCCAATAATGCTGTATGAACCAACGCTGCCCAGTGCTGTTCCGGCCACCTCAAGGCTCGAGCCTGATTTTCGAAGCTTTCGAAAAATTGCTCTGGTTCAGCCTCATTGAAGCGGGGAACAAGCTGTACTGCTTTTTGTAAACTGAAATCGTTTACAGAATGCGAAAACTGCCTCCTTTCTCTTTCCCTATCAAATTCTTCCCTTGCGAATGCTCTCTGTTCCCTAGTTTGCTCCAGCGTGATTTTTGCCAGCTCAAGTGCCAACGACGCTGATTCACCTCGAGACAACCCAGCTGCACCATACTGACCATTTTGCTCCGTAGGTGTATCATCTTCCTCATGCGAGAATATAGTAGTTTTTGCCCTAGCTCCCGTAGAGGGAGGAGTCTGATGTGCCATCTCTTCTTCAATAAGTATGTCAGCAATAAGTGAACGCAGTTGCGCAGCTGTAAGAGTGCGTTTATAGGGAATGCCAATGGAACGAGCAATTTGCCAACAACGCTGTAGGGACAATTTAGGTAGGTTATGCAAAGTATATGCCGACACCAGGCGTCTGACTCGTCTAGGTGGCATAAGTTATTCGCTATGCACAGTACGAATACCCCAACGTAACACGTTAATTTGCAGAACACGCTTAGCTATGCACAGTACGATTGCAGAATACGCATACAAGCAAAGCCGACTGCACACAAGATTGACCGTAGCGAAGCGAGCACACTGAACAAGCTAGTAGCGAGCTGTTGAACGATCACACAATAGCAAGGCTGATCATAAGCAACTGACACGCAAAATTTGTAAAGCGAAGCGAAACAGCAAGCTACACAATGTTCCT
>NW_027197057.1:0-57500 GCF_038502225.1 Cherax quadricarinatus | reverse complement strand
TGAGGCGTCTGTCTCTCAGTGTATATACACTGTGAGGCGTCTGTCTCTCAGTGTATATACACTGTGAGGCGTGTCTCACAGTGTATATACACTGTGAGGCGTCTGTCTCTCAGTGTATATACACTGTGAGGCGTCTGTCTCTCAGTATATATACACTGTGAGGCGTCTGTCTCTCAGTGTATATACACTGTGAGGCGTCTGTCTCTCAGTGTATATACACTGTGAGGCGTGTCTCACAGTGTATATACACTGTGAGGCGTCTGTCTCTCAGTGTATATACACTGTGAGGCGTCTGTCTCTCAGTGTATATACACTGTGAGGCGTCTGTCTCTCAGTGTATATACACTGTGAGGCGTCTGTCTCTCAGTGTATATACACTGTGAGGCGTCTGTCTCTCAGTGTATATACACTGTGAGGCGTCTGTCTCTTAGTGTATATACACTGTGAGGCGTGTCTCTCAGTGTATATACACTGTGAGGCGTGTCTCTCAGTGTATATACACTGTGAGGGGTCCGTCTCTCAGTGTATATACACTGTGAGGCGTGTCTCTCAGTGTATATACACTGTGAGGCGTCTGTCTCTTAGTGTATATACACTGTGAGGCATGTCTCTCAGTGTATATACACTGTGAGGCGTCTGTCTCTTAGTGTATATACACTGTGAGGCGTCTGTCTCTCAGTGTATATACACTGTGAGGCATGTCTCTCAGTGTATATACGCTGTGAGGCATGTCTCTCAGTGTATATACACTGTGAGGCGTGTCTCTCAGTGTATATACACTGTGAGGCGTGTCTCTTAGTGTATATACACTGTGAGGCGTGTCTCTTAGTGTATATACACTGTGAGGGGTCCGTCTCTCAGTGTATATACACTGTGAGGGGTCCGTCTCTCAGTGTATATACACTGTGATGCGTGTCTCTCAGTGTATATACACTGTGAGGGGTCCGTCTCTCAGTGTATATACACTGTGAGGCGTCTGTCTCTCAGTGTATATACACTGTGAGGCGTGTCTCTTAGTGTATATACACTGTGAGGCGTGTCTCTTAGTGTATATACACTGTGAGGGGTCCGTCTCTCAGTGTATATAGACTGTGAGGCGTGTCTCTCAGTGTATATACACTGTGAGGGGTCCGTCTCTCAGTGTATATACACTGTGAGGGGTCCGTCTCTCAGTGTATATACACTGTGAGGGGTCCGTCTCTCAGTGTATATACACTGTGAGGCGTCTGTCTCTCAGTGTATATACACTGTGAGGCGTCTGTCTCTCAGTGTATATACACTGTGAGGGGGTCCGTCTCTCAGTGTATATGCACTGTGAGGTGTCCGTCTCTCAGTGTATATACACTGTGAGGCGTCTCTCTCAGTGTATATACACTGTGAGGGGGTCTGTCTCTCAGTGTATATACGCTGTGAGGCGTCTCTCTCAGTGTATATACACTGTAAGGCGTCTGTCTCTCAGTGTATATACACTGTGAGGCGTCTCTCTCAGTGTATATACACTGTGAGGCGTCTATCTCTTAGTGTATATACACTGTGAGGCGTCTGTCTCTCAGTGTATATACACTGTGAGGCGTCTGTCTCTCAGTGTATATACACTGTGAGGCGTCTGTCTCTCAGTGTATATACACTGTTATTTTATTTTAATCCCTGTTCGTGATAATAACGTGTTCTTGACTGGTGGTGAACAGGTGGATAGACTTTAAACAAGCCAAATAGACGAGGAAAACGTAAATCATTATACAACTCAAACATCCCGGAAAAAATCCTGAATCCCTGACTCGCCCGGCTTTATTCCGGACTGGCGTCACGTCCACACACTGCCGGAGTCTCCAAGCCTGGAGACTGAAGCCAGCCGCGGCCAGCGGAAAAGCAGGGCCAGGAGCTGAGACTCAACCAGCAGACCCACACACAGGTGAGTACACAAACTGCATCAGACAGGACAGAGGCCAGCAAAAATAGGAGCTTTGCAGTGCCATTATTGGCTTTGAAGGGTGAATGGTGATCGTTGTCTTGATGTCTCTCATTCCCCAGGCTCTCTGTGACCACCACGAATTTAGTGCTTCCTCATAATAATAATAATAATAATAGTAATAATAATAATTATAATAATAAAGTAATTTTTTTTATTATCACACTGGCCGATTCCCACCAAGGCAGGGTGGCCCGAAAAAGAAAAACTTTCACCATCATTCACTCCATCACTGTCTTGCCAGAAGGGTGCTTTACACTACAGTTTTTAAACTGCAACATTAACACCCCTCCTTCAGAGTGCAGGCACTGTACTTCCCATCTCCAGGACTCAAGTCCGGCCTGCCGGTTTCCCTGAACCCCTTCATAAATGTTACTTTGCTCACACTCCAACAGCACGTCAAGTATTAAAAACCATTTGTCTCCATTCACTCCTATCAAACACGCTCACGCATGCCTGCTGGAAGTCCAAGCCCCTCGCACACAAAACCTCCTTTACCCCCTCCCTCCAACCTTTCCTAGGCCGACCCCTACCCCGCCTTCCTTCCACTACAGACTGATACACTCTTGAAGTCATTCTGTTTCGCTCCATTCTCTCTACATGTCCGAACCACCTCAACAACCCTTCCTCAGCCCTCTGGACAACAGTTTTGGTAATCCCGCACCTCCTCCTAACTTCCAAACTACGAATTCTCTGCATTATATTCACACCACACATTGCCCTCAGACATGACATCTCCACTGCCTCCAGCCTTCTCCTCGCTGCAACATTCATCACCCATGCTTCACACCCATATAAGAGCGTTGGTAAAACTATACTCTCATACATTCCCCTCTTTGCCTCCAAGGACAAAGTTCTTTGTCTCCACAGACTCCTAAGTGCACCACTCACTCTTTTCCCCTCATCAATTCTATGATTCACCTCATCCTTCATAGACCCATCCGCTGACACGTCCACTCCCAAATATCTGAATACATTCACCTCCTCCATACTCTCTCTCTCCAATCTGATATTCAATCTTTCATCACCTAATCTTTTTGTTATCCTCATAACCTTACTCTTTCCTGTATTCACCTTTAATTTTCTTCTTTTGCATACCCTACCAAATTCATCCACCAATCTCTGCAACTTCTCTTCAGAATCTCCCAAGAGCACAGTGTCATCAGCAAAGAGCAGCTGTGACAACTCCCACTTTGTGTGTGATTCTTTATCTTTTAACTCCACGCCTCTTGCCAAGACCCTCGCATTTACTTCTCTTACAACCCCATCTATAAATATATTAAACAACCACGGTGACATCACACATCCTTGTCTAAGGCCTACTTTTACTGGGAAATAATTTCCTTCTTTCCTACATACTCTAACTTGAGCCTCACTATCCTCGTAAAAACTCTTCACTGCTTTCAGTAACCTACCTCCTACACCATACACCTGCAACATCTGCCACATTGCCCCCCTATCCACCCTGTCATACGCCTTTTCCAAATCCATAAATGCCATAAAGTAATAATAATAATAATTATAATAAGACTTAATTGTCGTGTCTCTCCCGCATCTAGTAACACAAAACTTATGGTCTTGTTACTGTCACTCTTGTTCAACTGTTCATTTCATTCCCAGTATAGCATTATTTGAACAAAACACATGTGCAGCACCTGGGTCTCTTTACTGATAAGACGTTTGGCCAACCTGTAGCTTTCTCATTTCAATGTCTTGGTAATAAAGACTCGCCCTGTGTTGCACACATCTTGTTCATCTCTTTGTTTTTATTGCATTATTGTAAGGCTAACTTTATTTCTCATCTAGCAATAGCGAACGCAATGTGAGATCTCCCTGAAGACAACAGCGGGGGAGTGGGAGACACATGCGTAAACATATGCGTGTTTATTTCTGAATTTGGCTTCCAATAAGTTGTCGCGGCTGTGCCTGTTTACTTGGCTCCATTCATTTCTGTATTCCCCTCTTATCTGTGTCTTCTGAGGGACCTCTGGGATGTCACTATGCTTGGCCTGCATCCTCTTGAGTGTATATCACTATATGTGGCTGCAGCTCCTGGTCCTCTCATTTTTGCTGATCGCTACTAAGTCCACTCTCTTATGTTTCCAAAGAGCCTTATCGTGTACTTACCTATTTGTAGTTTCAAGAGCCGATTTACAGCTCCTGGCCCCCGCCTCTTCGCTGGTTACTAATAGGTTCACTTTCTCCCTGCGCCATGAGCTTATTGTATCTCTTCTAAATGTTATATAATCCTGCCTCCACTACCTCATTCTCCAGACTGTTGCACTTCAAGACAACGGCTGAAGAAATACTTCCAAACATCCCTATGACTCATCTGAGTCTTCAACTTCCAGCTGTGACCCCTTGTTGCTGTGTCCATCTCTGGAACATCCTGTCCTTATCCACCTTGTAAATTCCTCTCAGTATTTTGTGTGTGTGTGTGTGTGACACAGAACTCTGGCTTATATCTTCACGGCTCAAGAGTTTCACTATCATAATTTTATGCTCTTGTTGTGGAATACACACCAACACACACACACACACACACACACACACACACACACACACACACACACACACACACACACACACACACACACACACACACACACACACAGCATAATTTAGGCTACTTGCAAAATATAATAGCACATCCAGCTTACTGTGTGTAATAAATGTTCCGTGGGGAAAAAATATAAATTAAATCCCTTCCCTTTTTTTCCCCTGGGATCCTAAAAATTCATCAAAGGATCTTGAGAGAAGAGGAAAAAAATGCACATTAATTGAGGCATGTTGTCGGTCTCCCATGTGAGGCAGTGGCTTTGATGCTTGCACACACACACACACACACACACACACACACACACACACACACACATATACACACATACACACACACACACACACACATATACACACATACACACACACACACACACACACACACACACACACACACACACACACACACACACACACACACACACACACACACACACACACACACACACACACACACACACACATACACACACACACACACATACACACACACATATACACACATACACACACACACACACACACACACACACACACACACACACACACATATACACACATACACACACACACACACACACACACACACACACACACACACACACACACACACACACACACACACACACACATATACACACACACACACACACACACACACACACATACACACACACACACACACACACACACACACACACACACACACAAAAAAACAAACACACACACACACACACACACTGAAGGACAGGAGGGATTGAAGGTACATGATAACAACATATAAAATACTGATAGGAACTGACAGGATGGATAGGGACAGGGGTTTTCAGAGATGTGACACAGTAACAAGGGGTCACAGCTGGAAGCTGAAAGCTCAGTTGAATCACAGGGATGTTAGGAAGTATTTCTTAAGCCGTTGTCAGGAAGTGGAACAATCTGGAGAGTGACGTAGTGGAGGCAGGAACCATACATAGCTTTAAGAAGAGATACGATAAATCTCTTGGAGCAGGGAGATTGGACCTAGTAGTGACCAGCGAAGAAGACGGGCCAGGAGCTGCGAATCGACCCCTACAACCACAAATAAGTGAGTACACACGCACACACTCACACACGCATACACACACACATACAACAGGCCTAGTGTCTAATCGACATGCCAAGGTTGTCCCGGAACCGTCTGCACTCTCATTAAATCCATCATCTCTCCCTCTAGCTTCCTTTCTCTCTCTCTATGATTTTTCTCTCCCGTCCCATCCTTTCTGTCGTCTCACGCCTGAATATGCCCCTGGGCGAACTAATGTATATAACCCAGCCAGTGTACTGAAATATGACAGGCAAACACTGCTAGCTTTTGTTCCCATTATGTAATTATCATATAGACTAGGTTAGCAGCACACGGATGATGTTCCTGCTATATAACTATAATATTAACGAGGTTAGCATCACTCTGCTAGTGTTCCCACTATGTAACTATCACATAGAAGAGGGTAGGAACACTGCTGGTTCTCCCACTAAGTAACTATCACATAGAAGAGGGTAGGAACACTGCTGGTGTTCCCACTATGTAACTATTACATAGAACAGGGTAGCAACATATGCTGATGTATCCAATTTTGCTAAGTAAACCAAATGTCTCCAACAGCTGGCGTGAATACAGTACCTTCCTTCCTTCCTTACTTGTGGATGTGCCGAGGCCTCCCATAGCTGGCCTGAAGAAAGTACTCACCCCCTTCCCTTCCCTTTCCTTCCCTTCACTTCCCTTCCCTTCCCTTCCCCGGTGGGCCTACTGAGCCCATGGGGGGTAGTTTAGGCCAAGGGGGTCGTGGTGTCGTCGCCTTAATTAAATAATCCAGGAAGAAGATCAGCTCACTCCTATGCTGATGCTGCCCAGCTTGGCTCATTCTCAGAGATGATGAGGGGAGAAGATTGGGGGGAAGGGAGAGATGATGAGAAAAGGGAGAGAAAGAGGTGGATTGTCAGGTGGAGGAAATGGAAGAGAGATTCTTGTTATTAAACAAACTTGAGAAGAACATCCTGGGTGTGCTGATACCTAATCCTGGATGATAGTTATACTGTGGCAGTTCAAGGTAGTTAATTTTTTTGTCATATTCCATCACACAGGATGAGTTGACCTGTCATATTCCATCACACAGGATGAGTTGACCTGTCATATTCCATCACACTGGATGGGTTGACTTGTCATATTCCATCACACAGGATGAGTTGACCTGTCATATTCCATCACACAGGATGAGTTGACCTGTCATATTCCATCACACAGGATGAGTTGATCGGTCATATTCCATCACACAGGATGAGTTGACCTGTCATATTCCTTCACACTGGATGAGTTGACCTGTCACATTCCTTCACACTGGATGAGTTGACCTGTCATATTCCTTCACACTGGATGAGTTGACCTGTCATATTTCATCACACAGGATGAGTTGACCTGTCATATTCCTTCACACTGGATGAGTTGACCTGTCATATTCCTTCACACTGGATGAGTTGACCTGTCATATTCCTTCACACTGGATGAGTTGACCTGTCATATTCCTTCACACTGGATGAGTTGACCTGTCATATTCCTTCACACTGGATGAGTTGACCTGTCATATTCCATCACACAGGATGAGTTGACCTGTCATATTCCTTCACACTGGATGAGTTGACCTGTCATATTCCTTCACACTGGATGAGTTGACTTGTCATATTCCTTCACACTGGATGAGTTGACCTGTCATATTCCTTCACACAGGATGAGTTGACCTGTCATATTCCGTCACACTGGATGAGTTGACTTGTCATATTCCTTCACACTGGATGAGTTGACTTGTCATATTCCTTCACACTGGATGAGTTGACTTGTCATATTCCTTCACACTGGATGAGTTGACTTGTCATATTCCTTCACACTGGATGAGTTGACTTGTCATATTCCTTCACACTGGATGAGTTGACTTGTCATATTCCTTCACACTGGATGAGTTGACTTGTCATATTCCTTCACACTGGATGAGTTGACTTGTCATATTCCTTCACACTGGATGAGTTGACTTGTCATATTCCTTCACACTGGATGGGTTGACCTGTCATATTCCTTCACACTGGATGAGTTGACTTGTCATATTCCTTCACACTGGATGAGTTGACTTGTCATATTCCTTCACACTGGATGAGTTGACTTGTCATATTCCTTCACACTGGATGAGTTGACTTGTCATATTCCTTCACACTGGATGAGTTGACTTGTCATATTCCTTCACACTGGATGAGTTGACTTGTCATATTCCTTCACATTGGATGGGTTGACCTGTCATATTCCTTCACACTGGATGAGTTGACTTGTCATATTCCTTCACACTGGATGAGTTGACTTGTCATATTCCTTCACACTGGATGAGTTGACTTGTCATATTCCTTCACACTGGATGAGTTGACTTGTCATATTCCTTCACACTGGATGAGTTGACTTGTCATATTCCTTCTCACTGGATGAGTTGACTTGTCATATTCCTTCACACTGGATGAGTTGACTTGTCATATTCCTTCACACTGGATGAGTTGACTTGTCATATTCCTTCACACTGGATGAGTTGACTTGTCATATTCCTTCACACTGGATGAGTTGACTTGTCATATTCCTTCACACTGGGTGAGTTGACTTGTCATATTCCTTCACACTGGATGAGTTGACTTGTCATATTCCTTCACACTGGATGAGTTGACTTGTCATATTCCTTCACACTGGATGAGTTGACTTGTCATATTCCTTCACACTGGATGAGTTGACTTGTCATATTCCTTCACACTGGATGAGTTGACTTGTCATATTCCTTCACACTGGATGAGTTGACTTGTCATATTCCTTCACACTGGATGAGTTGACTTGTCATATTCCTTCACACTGGATGAGTTGACTTGTCATATTCCTTCACACTGGATGAGTTGACTTGTCATATTCCTTCACACTGGATGAGTTGACCTGTCATATTCCTTCACACTGGATGAGTTGACCTGTCATATTCCTTCACACTGGATGAGTTGACTTGTCATATTCCTTCACACTGGATGAGTTGACTTGTCATATTCCTTCACACTGGATGAGTTGACTTGTCATATTCCTTCACACTGGATGAGTTGACTTGTCATATTCCTTCACACTGGATGAGTTGACCTGTCATATTCCTTCACACTGGATGAGTTGACCTGTCATATTTCATCACACAGGATGAGTTGACCTGTCATATTCCTTCACACTGGATGAGTTGACCTGTCATATTCCTTCACACTGGATGAGTTGACCTGTCATATTCCTTCACACTGGATGAGTTGACCTGTCATATTCCTTCAAACTGGATGAGTTGACCTGTCATATTCCTTCACACTGGATGAGTTGACCTGTCATATTCCATCACACAGGATGAGTTGACCTGTCATATTCCTTCACACTGGATGAGTTGACCTGTCATATTCCTTCACACTGGATGAGTTGACTTGTCATATTTCTTCACACTGGATGAGTTGACCTGTCATATTCCTTCACACAGGATGAGTTGACCTGTCATATTCCGTCACACTGGATGAGTTGACTTGTCATATTCCTTCACACTGGATGAGTTGACTTGTCATATTCCTTCACACTGGATGAGTTGACTTGTCATATTCCTTCACACTGGATGAGTTGACTTGTCATATTCCTTCACACTGGATGAGTTGACTTGTCATATTCCTTCACACTGGATGAGTTGACTTGTCATATTCCTTCACACTGGATGAGTTGACTTGTCATATTCCTTCACACTGGATGAGTTGACTTGTCATATTCCTTCACACTGGATGAGTTGACTTGTCATATTCCTTCACACTGGATGGGACTTGACCTGTCATATTCCTTCACACTGGATGAGTTGACTTGTCATATTCCTTCACACTGGATGAGTTGACTTGTCATATTCCTTCACACTGGATGAGTTGACTTGTCATATTCCTTCACACTGGATGAGTTGACTTGTCATATTCCTTCACACTGGATGAGTTGACTTGTCATATTCCTTCACACTGGATGAGTTGACTTGTCATATTCCTTCACATTGGATGGGTTGACCTGTCATATTCCTTCACACTGGATGAGTTGACTTGTCATATTCCTTCACACTGGATGAGTTGACTTGTCATATTCCTTCACACTGGATGAGTTGACTTGTCATATTCCTTCACACTGGATGAGTTGACTTGTCATATTCCTTCACACTGGATGAGTTGACTTGTCATATTCCTTCTCACTGGATGAGTTGACTTGTCATATTCCTTCACACTGGATGAGTTGACTTGTCATATTCCTTCACACTGGATGAGTTGACTTGTCATATTCCTTCACACTGGATGAGTTGACTTGTCATATTCCTTCACACTGGATGAGTTGACTTGTCATATTCCTTCACACTGGGTGAGTTGACTTGTCATATTCCTTCACACTGGATGAGTTGACTTGTCATATTCCTTCACACTGGATGAGTTGACTTGTCATATTCCTTCACACTGGATGAGTTGACTTGTCATATTCCTTCACACTGGATGAGTTGACTTGTCATATTCCTTCACACTGGATGAGTTGACTTGTCATATTCCTTCACACTGGATGAGTTGACTTGTCATATTCCTTCACACTGGATGAGTTGACTTGTCATATTCCTTCACACTGGATGAGTTGACTTGTCATATTCCTTCACACTGGATGAGTTGACTTGTCATATTCCTTCACACTGGATGAGTTGACCTGTCATATTCCTTCACACTGGATGAGTTGACCTGTCATATTCCTTCACACTGGATGAGTTGACTTGTCATATTCCTTCACACTGGATGAGTTGACTTGTCATATTCCTTCACACTGGATGAGTTGACTTGTCATATTCCTTCACACTGGATGAGTTGACTTGTCATATTCCTTCACACTGGATGAGTTGACCTGTCATATTCCTTCACACTGGATGAGTTGACCTGTCATATTCCTTCACACTGGAGGAGTTGACCTGTCATATTCCATCACACTGGATGAGTTGACCTGTCATATTCCTTCACACTGGATGAGTTGACTTGTCATATTCCTTCACACTGAATGAGTTGACTTGTCATATTCCTTCACACTGGATGAGTTGACTTGTCATATTCCTTCACACTGGATGAGTTGACTTGTCATATTCCTTCACACTGGATGAGTTGACTTGTCATATTCCTTCACACTGGATGAGTTGGCTTGTCATATTCCTTCACACTGGATGAGTTGACTTGTCATATTCCTTCACACTGGATGAGTTGACCTGTCATATTCCTTCACACTGGATGAGTTGACCTGTCATATTCCTTCACACTGGATGAGTTGACCTGTCATATTCTTTCACACTGGATGAGTTGACCTGTCATATTCCTTCACACTGGATGAGTTGACCTGTCATATTCCTTCACACAGGATGAGTTGACCTGTCACATTCCATCACACAGGATGAGTTGACCTGTCATATTCCATCACACAGGATGAGTTGACCTGTCATATTCCATCACACTGGATGGGTTGACTTGCCATATTCCATCACACAGGATGAGTTGACCTGTCATATTCCATCACACAGGATGAGTTGACCTGTCATATTCCATCACACAGGATGAGTTGATCGGTCATATTCCATCACACAGGATGAGTTGACCTGTCATATTCCTTCACACTGGATGAGTTGACCTGTCACATTCCTTCACACTGGATGAGTTGACCTGTCATATTCCTTCACACTGGATGAGTTGACCTGTCATATTTCATCACACAGGATGAGTTGACCTGTCATATTCCTTCACACTGGATGAGTTGACCTGTCATATTCCTTCACACTGGATGAGTTGACCTGTCATATTCCTTCACACTGGATGAGTTGACCTGTCATATTCCTTCAAACTGGATGAGTTGACCTGTCATATTCCTTCACACTGGATGAGTTGACCTGTCATATTCCATCACACAGGATGAGTTGACCTGTCATATTCCTTCACACTGGATGAGTTGACCTGTCATATTCCTTCACACTGGATGAGTTGACTTGTCATATTTCTTCACACTGGATGAGTTGACCTGTCATATTCCTTCACACAGGATGAGTTGACCTGTCATATTCCGTCACACTGGATGAGTTGACTTGTCATATTCCTTCACACTGGATGAGTTGACTTGTCATATTCCTTCACACTGGATGAGTTGACTTGTCATATTCCTTCACACTGGATGAGTTGACTTGTCATATTCCTTCACACTGGATGAGTTGACTTGTCATATTCCTTCACACTGGATGAGTTGACTTGTCATATTCCTTCACACTGGATGAGTTGACTTGTCATATTCCTTCACACTGGATGAGTTGACTTGTCATATTCCTTCACACTGGATGAGTTGACTTGTCATATTCCTTCACACTGGATGGGTTGACCTGTCATATTCCTTCACACTGGATGAGTTGACTTGTCATATTCCTTCACACTGGATGAGTTGACTTGTCATATTCCTTCACACTGGATGAGTTGACTTGTCATATTCCTTCACACTGGATGAGTTGACTTGTCATATTCCTTCACACTGGATGAGTTGACTTGTCATATTCCTTCACACTGGATGAGTTGACTTGTCATATTCCTTCACATTGGATGGGTTGACCTGTCATATTCCTTCACACTGGATGAGTTGACTTGTCATATTCCTTCACACTGGATGAGTTGACTTGTCATATTCCTTCACACTGGATGAGTTGACTTGTCATATTCCTTCACACTGGATGAGTTGACTTGTCATATTCCTTCACACTGGATGAGTTGACTTGTCATATTCCTTCTCACTGGATGAGTTGACTTGTCATATTCCTTCACACTGGATGAGTTGACTTGTCATATTCCTTCACACTGGATGAGTTGACTTGTCATATTCCTTCACACTGGATGAGTTGACTTGTCATATTCCTTCACACTGGATGAGTTGACTTGTCATATTCCTTCACACTGGGTGAGTTGACTTGTCATATTCCTTCACACTGGATGAGTTGACTTGTCATATTCCTTCACACTGGATGAGTTGACTTGTCATATTCCTTCACACTGGATGAGTTGACTTGTCATATTCCTTCACACTGGATGAGTTGACTTGTCATATTCCTTCACACTGGATGAGTTGACTTGTCATATTCCTTCACACTGGATGAGTTGACTTGTCATATTCCTTCACACTGGATGAGTTGACTTGTCATATTCCTTCACACTGGATGAGTTGACTTGTCATATTCCTTCACACTGGATGAGTTGACTTGTCATATTCCTTCACACTGGATGAGTTGACTTGTCATATTCCTTCACACTGGATGAGTTGACTTGTCATATTCCTTCACACTGGATGAGTTGACTTGTCATATTCCTTCACACTGGATGAGTTGACTTGTCATATTCCTTCACACTGGATGAGTTGACCTGTCATATTCCTTCACACTGGATGAGTTGACCTGTCATATTCCTTCACACTGGAGGAGTTGACCTGTCATATTCCATCACACTGGATGAGTTGACCTGTCATATTCCTTCACACTGGATGAGTTGACTTGTCATATTCCTTCACACTGAATGAGTTGACTTGTCATATTCCTTCACACTGGATGAGTTGACTTGTCATATTCCTTCACACTGGATGAGTTGACTTGTCATATTCCTTCACACTGGATGAGTTGACTTGTCATATTCCTTCACACTGGATGAGTTGGCTTGTCATATTCCTTCACACTGGATGAGTTGACTTGTCATATTCCTTCACACTGGATGAGTTGACCTGTCATATTCCTTCACACTGGATGAGTTGACCTGTCATATTCCTTCACACTGGATGAGTTGACCTGTCATATTCCTTCACACTGGATGAGTTGACCTGTCATATTCCTTCACACTGGATGAGTTGACCTGTCATATTCCTTCACACAGGATGAGTTGACCTGTCATATTCCATCACACTGGATGAGTTGACCTGTCATATTCCATCACACAGGATGATTTGACCTGTCATATTCCATCACACAGGATGAGTTGACCTGTCATATTCCATCACACAGGATGAGTTGACCTGTCATATTCCTTCACACTGGATGAGTTGACCTGTCATATTCCATCACACAGGATGAGTTGACCTGTCATATTCCATCACACTGGATGAGTTGACCTGTCATATTCCTTCACACTGGATGAGTTGACCTGTCATATTCCTTCACACAGGATGAGTTGACCTGTCACATTCCATCACACAGGATGAGTTGACCTGTCATATTCCATCACACAGGATGAGTTGACCTGTCATATTCCATCACACAGGATGAGTTGACCTGTCATATTCCATCACACAGGATGAGTTGACCTGTCATATTCCTTCACACTGGATGAGTTGACCTGTCATATTCCATCACACAGGATGAGTTGACCTGTCATATTCCATCACACAGGATGAGTTGACCTGTCATATTCCATCACACTGGATGGGTCTCTTACAAAAGGCAATGAAATTTATCAGCCTGACAAAAGAAACTTGGAGTGAGGTTATGAGTATGTATGTATGTATGTATGTATGTATGTATGTATGTATGTATGTATGTATGTATGTATGTATGTATGTATATATGTATGTATGTATGTATGTATGTATGTATGTATGTATGTATGTATGTATGTATGTATGTATGTATGTATATATGTATGTATATATGTTTGTATGTATGTACAACCATGAAGAAGTGAATGAATATTATACTCTGTTGATCGGTCGCTTCCAATGAATATATATTTATATATATATATATATATATATATATATATATATATATATATATATATATATATATATATATGTATATATATATGCAATAATAACGAACGATTGATGAAAGATAAAAAATACGTACAAGGGGAGTTTAGTGATAGCTCTATGCAGTAGTATGCATATTAATTGGGACTGTGAAGAAATAAGACATTTAACTGGAAAATTTAATGTTTATTTGAAAAATACCCGGTAAGCTAAGATGACATATATCTGATTTAATAAGAAATATGACTACCCTTCGCTTTTATAAGCATTGTTACTCGCTTTGGTAGAGAACTGATCGATGTTGAACACATTGTGACAAGGTCTTCGATGTGGTACCAGGTCCTAATATCAGCAGCAATTAGCTTCTCCACAGTTGAACAGTTCTGTTTCGCGATCCTGCGATTGTTATTTTCTATAGATTCTCAATCGGATTGAGGTCATGAGAGTTTCGAGTCTAATTTACACTCACTTCAAAGAGTGTCAGCATTTTTCTGGAAGTGTTGTGTGGAACAAAGATCCTGCTGGAAAATGCCTTCTCCATCAGGAAAGTCTTTATCCGCAATGGGAAGCAAATGAGTTGTCAGGATTCCCTTGTATTTGTCACTGCTCATCGTTCCCAAACAATAACAAGCCTTCCAGGGCATTTAGCAGTAAAACTACCCCAAAACATCTTAGGTGAGTATTTTGGCGCTTGTTGAATGTGTCCATTCCGAAGAGGTTCATCTTTGCTCCGTCTCACTACCACTGATCTGTTGTCCATCCCTAATGATCATGTTACCGCCTCAGCCGTTATTTCTTCATAGCAGCGGTCAATAATTGTTTCTTTACCGGCTTTCTGCCAGTTCTGCCAACTTCAGGGAGCCTTCGTCGAACACCTGAAGAATCAACATTTACTCCAGCTGAAGCCAAATCTCTCTGTAGATCTTTCCTAATGATAACCTTGTCATTGTGAGGTGTTGTCTTGCGTTTTCGTCAACTCTCTTCAGAATCCGACCAACAGTTGACTTTGCTAGGCTCCAGTTTTCGGCGATCTGTCTGATACTCAACTCACCATGTTGTCTAAGAGCTGAAATACTTGCACGCTTCCTAGGTGCAACTTCCACCATGAATTTCAGCAGTAATTATAAATTGAAGGAGAGAATTTCGCTCACAGAGCTCGCTTGAAGGAATAGACTTACAGAAAAACAGCTGTTGTAGCACTGACAAGAGTCGCAGGGAAGCACCACAGCTGGATGGTTGCCAGAAGTCGGCAGCAAACACTTTTGAAAAGAAAAGAACCCAAACTAGATTAATTATGTCGCAGACTAAGACATATTTTGAGATAATCACAAAACTGACTCATGTCTCAATTAATTTTCACACAACTGTATATATATATATATATATATATATATATATATATATATATATATATATATATATATATATATATATATATATATATATATATATATGTGTGTGTGTGTGTGTGTTTGTGTGTGTGTGTTAGTTACCATTTTGTGCTAGGCACATGTCGATTAGACACTAGGCCTGTTGTGTGTGTGTGTGTGTGTGTGTGTGTGTGTGTGTGTGTGTGTGTGTGTGTGTGTGTGTGTGTGTGTGTGTGTGTGTACCTAATTGTACTCACCTAATTGTGGTTTGCTAGGACTGTGTTCTCAGCTTGCCTCGTTAGGTATTCCTGGATTATAATTGGTTCAGCCTGAATACCACAAGGTTATGATTGGTTAAACCATACCACGAGCGGGATTGAACCCGCGGTCAGAGAGTTATGATTGGTTATTGTCTCTCAGAGGTGAGGAGCTTGTTAGTGTCAGTGTGTGTTGTTCCTGCTTGTTGTGTGTGTCTGGTGTCCCTACTGCCCTTCCTACTGCTGTCTCCTACGTTGTTTCTCGCTCCTGAAGTTCTCCTAGAAGTTCTTGACTCCTCTTACATCCTTGACGTCTTGCAGATTTAAGGAAGCTGAGGTATACAAAGGTTATAGTTAATCTGACTGTTAACCTGACTCACTAATATAGCTTTCCCTTATATTAGTCTTTAACCCTTTGACTGTCGCGGCCGTATATATACGTCTTACGAGGTACTGTGTTTGACGTATATATACATGTACAGTGTACTCATAAATTCTAGCGGCTTCAAATCAAGCAGGAGAAAGCTGGTAGGCCCACATGTGAGAGAATGGGTCTGTGTGGTCAGTGTGCACCATATAAAAAAATCCTGGAGCATGCAGTGCATAATGAGAAAAAAAAACTCCGACCGTTTTTTTAATTAAAATGCCGACTTTGTGGTCTATTTTCGTATAGTATTTATGATTGTATTCTCGTTTTCTTGGTCTCATTTGATAGAATGGAAAACATATTATAGAAATAGATGTGACTTTGATTGATTTTACTATAAAAAGAACCTGGAAATGGAGCTCAAAGTAGGGGAAATGTTTGATTTTTACCAATGTTCAAAAGTAAACAAATGATGTCTTTGTCCAATAAATGTCCAACTAGCCATTCCAATATGCAGTCATGAATGGGTTGATGTTATTTATACAATTATTACAGTATTGCAGTAGTCTGCATAATAGTAAGTCTTCTATTTTTTGTTTGAATAAAAATTCAAAATAGAAAGCAAGAGTAATATCAGAGGAGCCTGGAGATGTGACTGATGAACAAAGAAAATGTTATTTTAGAGCCAGGAATGTCTGCATTGTTCATTCTGGACCTTATTTTGAAATTGTCATATTTTTTAATTTTCGTGAAATTGGCCAAGTTGCAAATTTCTGACCACATTATTGGGTAGTTGAAATTGGTAAATGGGCAGTTTCTTGTACTCAATCGATAGAAAAAATGGAGTTCTAAAGAAATAGCTATGACTTTGGTCGACTGGCACAAAGGAAAAAGGAATTAGCCGAAAATAGGGCTCAAAGTGGGCAAAATCGCCGATTTGTCAATATCGCCGAGGTCGCTAACTTCGTGAGAGCATAATTCCACCAGTTTTCCATCAAATTTCATTTTTTTTAGTGTCATTACAATCGGGAAAAGATTCTCTATCATTTCATAAGAAAAATCATTTTTTTTTTTTGACATTTTGCGACACCAGGAGACACCTCAGGATTGGGGGTTGTGACAGTCAAGGGGTAAGGAAGCTACGAAACACGAGTATGAATATATACTGCGATACCTTTCTATGTTACTGAACTAAATAAACAAGCAAGGTATCATGTACCTAGGTACATGTAACACTAGTGTACATAGGGAGGAGAGACGGAACTAATACTCTTCAAAAGCTCTTGCACTTTCGTGTACACAGGTACGTGAAGCACAAACAGCAGTATCCTTCTAAAGATCACGTGTTCTCGTTTATCTAGGTACATGATATACTGTTTATAATACTCTTCTAAAGCTCTTGTACTTATATACATAGGCATTATAACACTTGTACTCGCAGTTCCACTTGTTTCCAAAATACTTCATTCTTGTGTGTGTGTGTGTGTGTGTGTGTGTGTGTGTGTGTGTGTGTGTGTGTGTGTGTGTGTGTGTGTGTGTGTGTGTGTGTGTGTGTATGTGTGAGTGAGTGGGTGGATGTGAGTGAATGGGGGGATGTGAGGGTGGGTGGATGTGAGGTTGAATGGGTGGATGTGAGGGTGAATGGGTGGATGTGATGGTGAATGGGTGGATGTGAGAGTGAATGGGTGGATGTGAGGGTGGGTGGGTGTATGTGAGGATGAATGGGTGGATGTGAGGGTGGGTGTCAGGGTGGGTGTGTGGGTCGGTGGGTGGGTGTTAGGATGGGCGTGAGGCCGGGTGTGTGGTTAGGTGGGTCTATAACTGGCCAGACCGGAGCCAAGATAAAGGCCACAGAAATGATGGATAGCGTCCCCTCGCTAAGATTAATGAACGCTAACTTTCCCCTCACCTCCCCCTCCCTCCTTTTGTCTCCTCTTACCTCTCTTTACCTTCTCCCCTCATCCCCCCTTTCGCCTTCAGCACACTGCTAACGTCCCCAGTTTTGCTAAAAAAAAAAAAAAAACATTGATTGGTTCATACGTATTCCATCTACCCGTTCTTTCAATCCTCAGTTCCATCTATCCCTTCCCTATCCGACCACAAGTCAGAGCATTCCATCCTCCCACTCGCCCGTCCACTCACATGCTAACCCACACTCCTGATCTCTCTCACACCAACAGCAGTCAGCTTATATCTCATATATTATCTGTTGTTTCAAGTCTCCCAGCTCAGACTGATACATTTCCTGGTCTCGTGTGGCAGGTCAACCCATCCTGTGTGACGGAGTGTGGCAGGTCAACCCATCCTGTGTGACGGAGTGTGGCAGGTCAACCCATCCTGTGTGACGCAGTGTGGAAGGTCAACCCATCCTGTGTGACGGAGTGTGGCAGGTCAACCCATCCTGTGTGACGGAGTGTGGCAGGTCAACCCATCCTGTGTGACGGAGTGTGGCAGGTCAACCCATCCTGTGTGACGGAGTGTGGCAGGTCAACCCATCCTGTGTGACGGAGTGTGGCAGGTCAACCCATCCTGTGTGACGGAGTGTGGCAGGTCAACCCATCCTGTGTGACGGAGTGTGGCAGGTCAACCCATCCTGTGTGACGGAGTGTGGCAGGTCAACCCATCCTGTGTGACGGAGTGTGGCAGGTCAACCCATCCTGTGTGATGGAGTGTGGCAGGTCAACCCATCCTGTGTGACGGAGTGTGGCAGGTCAACCCATCCTGTGTGACGGAGTGTGGCAGGTCAAACCATCCTGTGTGTCGGAGTGTGGCAGATCAACCCATCCTGTGTGACGGAGTGTGGCAGGTCAACCCATCCTGTGTGACGGAGTGTGGCAGGTCAACCCATCCTGTGTGACGGAGTGTGGCAGGTCAACCCATCCTGTGTGACGGAGTGTGGCAGGTCAATCCATCCTGTGTGACGGAGTGTGGCAGGTCAACCCATCCTGTGTGACGGAGTGTGGCAGGTCAACCCATCCTGTGTGACGGAGTGTGGCAGGTCAACCCATCCTGTGTGACGGAGTGTGGCAGGTCAATCCATCCTGTGTGACGGAGTGTGGCAGGTCAACCCATCCTGTGTGACGGAGTGTGGCAGGTCAACCCATCCTGTGTGACGGAGTGTGGCAGGTCAACCCATCTTGTGTGACGGAGTGTGGCAGGTCAACCCATCCTGTGTGACGGAGTGTGGCAGGTCAACCCATCCTGTGTGACAGAGTGTGGCAGGTCAACCCATCCTGTGAGACGGAGTGTGGCAGGTCAAACCATCCTATGTGACGGAGTGTGGCAGGTCAACCCATCTTGTGTGACGGAGTGTGGCAGGTCAACCCATCATTTGTGATGGAGTGTGGCAGGTCAACCCGCTCTGTATGACGGAGTGTGGCAGGTCAACCCATCCTGTGTGACGGAGTGTGGCAGGTCAACCCATCCTGTGTGACGGAGTGTGGCAGGTCAACCCATCCTGTGTGACGGAATGTGGCAGGTCAACCCCTTCTGTCTGACGGAGTGTGGCAGGTCAACCCATCCTTTGTGACGGAGTGTGGCAGGTCAACCCGCTCTGTGTGACGGAGTGTGGCAGGTCAACCCATCTTGTGTGACGGAGTGTGGCACGTCAACCCATCCTTTGTGACGGAGTGTGGCAGGTCAACCCATCCTGTGTGACGGAGTGTGGCAGGCCAACCCATCCTGTGTGACGGAGTGTGGCAGGTCAACCCATCCTGTGTGACGGAGTGTGGCAGGTCAACCCATCCTGTGTGACGGAGTGTGGCAGGTCAACCCATCCTGTGTGACGGAGTGTGGCAGGTCAACCCATCCTGTGTGACGGAGTGTGGCAGGTCAACCCATCCTGTGTGACGCAGTGTGGAAGGTCAACCCATCTTGTGTGATGGAATATAACAGGGTGTTAAAGAGTCGTGGTCCCTTTACACTTACTGAGATCTCTCTCGGTTTGCGCATCGAAGAATTAACATTATTTCGACATTTACAACAACCTTAATAATTGATACCAACAAAGTGGTTTACAAAAAAAAGTGAGAAAACACTCTCGCATATTTCTTGGAAACGTTTCGGTCCTGAGACCTTGATCAAGGTCCCAGGGCCGAAACGTTTCTCTAATAAATACGTAACCACGGATAAAAAAAAGTTGATGGAAAGGTTCTCTAGGAAACATTTAGAGATCAAAACCTAGAATTAAGCCTTTCGGTTTTCCATCATCAGAAACCTACGTATTAAATCTGCTATGCAAAGTGATACCATCACAAAATTTGTAGAGAACAGCAACAGATAGACAGATAACAGTGATTTAAATTTACAGAGAACAGCAACAGATAGACAGATAACAGTGATTTAAATTTACAGAGAACAGCAACAGATAGACAGATAACAGTGATTTAAATTTACTGAGAACAGCAACAGATAGACAGATAACAGTGATTTAAATTTACAGAGAACAGCAACAGATAGACAGGTAACAGTGATTTAAATTTACAGAGAACAGCAACAGATAGACAGATAACAGTGATTTAAATTTACAGAGAACAGCAACAGATAGACAGATAACAGTGATTTAAATTTACAGAGAACAGCAACAGATAGACAGATAACAGTGATTTAAATTTACAGAGAACAGTAACAGATAGACAGATAACAGTGATTTAAATTTACAGAGAACAGCAACAGATAGACAGGTAACAGTGATTTAAATTTACAGAGAACAGCAACAGATAGACAGATAACAGTGATTTAAATTTACAGAGAACAGCAACAGATAGACAGATAACAGTGATTTAAATTTACAGAGAACAGCAACAGATAGACAGATAACAGTGATTTAAATTTACAGAGAACAGCAACAGATAGACAGATAACAGTGATTTAAATTTACAGAGAACAGCAACAGATAGACAGGTAACAGTGATTTAAATTTACAGAGAACAGCAACAGATAGACAGATAACAGTGATTTAAATTTACAGAGAACAGCAAGAGATAGACAGATAACAGTGATTTAAATTTACAGAGAACAGCAACAGATAGACAGATAACAGTGATTTAAATTTACAGAGAACAGCAACAGATAGACAGATAACAGTGATTTAAATTTACAGAGAACAGCAACAGATAGACAGATAACAGTGATTTAAATTTACAGAGAACAGCAACAGATAGACAGATAACAGTGATTTAAATTTACAGAGAACAGCAACAGATAGACAGATAACAGTGATTTAAATTTACAGAGAACAGCAACAGATAGACAGGTAACAGTGATTTAAATTTACAGAGAACAGCAACAGATAGACAGGTAACAGTGATTTAAATTTACAGAGAACAGCAACAGATAGACAGATAACAGTGATTTAAATTTACAGAGAACAGCAACAGATAGACAGATAACAGTGATTTAAATTTACAGAGAACAGCAAAAGATAGACAGATAACAGTGATTTAAATTTACAGAGAACAGCAACAGATAGACAGATAACAGTGATTTAAATTTACATAAAACTTATATTGACGTTCTAATCGTAAGACCAAAACTGAAATCAGTAATCACAGAAGGATCACAAAGCAAATAAAATACCTTATCACATGTAATTACGAAAAAATCAGATGCAGGTAAATCAGAGACGTCAGCACATCCCACCCCAGTTTCACATGCCGGTAGATCAGACACTCATCCTACGGGTTCCTCCACAGATTACACCGTGATTGGCTGCGCTGCCACTCCCATCCACCTGTGATATGTCGTGTTTGCATGGAGATCACATTGTAATAGGCTCGCTCGTCCGCGTTGGCCTGGAAAAGCTAAGGATGTGTGTGTTTTTAAATTATAATTGGTGTTTTTTTTCCCTTCCCGTGTAGAAAAACGAGTTTTTTTTTTTTACGCACATTTGTCTTCTGCGGTGATCAGAATTAGCTGTCTTGGCTGACAGGAGGCTGTCAGACAATAAATGCTCTCAGCTCTGAACCAATCAGACTGAAATATAATAAAAAAAAATACTGAGTGCCAGAATTCCACAGACCAGCTAACCTTCTGAAGGTCCCGCAGAATGTTTAGTCTGTGTTGATCTTCTAAGGTGTGAGGGGAGGCTTCAGCAGACCAGCTAGTCTGTGTTGATCTTCTAAGGTGTGAGGTGAGGCTTCAGCAGACCAGCTAGTCTGTGTTGATCTTCTAAGGTGTGAGGTGAGGCTTCAGCAGACCAGCTAGTCTGTGTTGATCTAAGAATGTATTAGGTGAACCAAGATTCAATGATGTTGCAGTGTCTGACAAGTTTTACAAGAATGGTATGGTATGGTATGGCTACTACGATGGTATACTATGGTATGGCCACTACGATGGTATACTATGGTATGGCCACTACGATGGTATACTATGGTATGGCTACTACGATGGTATACTATGGTATGGCTACTACGATGGTATACTATGGTATGGCCACTACGATGGTATACTATGGTATGGCTACTACGATGGTATACTATGGTATGGCTGCTACGATGGTATACTATGGTATGGCCACTACGATGGTATACTATGGTATGGCTACTACGATGGTATACTATGGTATGGCCACTACGATGGTATACTATGGTATGGCTGCTACGATTGTATACTATGGTATGGCTACTACGATGGTATACTATGGTATGGCTACTACGATGGTATACTATGGTATGGCCACTACGATGGTATACTATGGTATGGCTGCTACGATGGTATACTATGGTATGGCCACTACGATGGTATACTATGGTATGGCTACTACGATGGTATACTATGGTATGGCCACTACGATGGTATACTATGGATTGGCTGCTACGATAGTATACTATGGTATGGCTACTACGATGGTATACTATGGTATGGCCACTACGATGGTATACTATGGTATGGCCACTACGATGGTATACTATGGTATGGCTGCTACGATAGTATACTATGGTATGGCTACTACGGTGGTATACTATGGTATGGCCACTACGATGGTATACTATGGTATAGCCACTACGATGGTATACTATGGTATGGCCACTACGATGGTATACTATGGTATGGCTGCTACGATAGTATACTATGGTATGGCTACTACGATGGTATACTATGGTATGGCCACTACGATGGTATACTATGGTATGGCCACTACGATGGTATACTATGATGGCTACTACTATACTATGGTATGGCTACTACGATGGTATACTATGGTATGGCCACTACGATGGTATACTATGGTATGGCTGCTACGATAGTATACTATGGTATGGCTACTACGATAGTATACTATGGTATGGCTACTACGATGGTATACTATGGTATGGCCACTATGATGGTATACTATGGTATGGCTACTACGATGGTATACTATGGTATGGCCACTACGATGGTATACTATGGTATGGCTACAACGATGGTTTACTATGGTATGGCTGCTACGATGGTATACTATGGTATGGCTACTACGATGGTATACTATGGTATGGCCACTACGATGGTATACTATGGTATGGCTACTACGATGGTATACTATGGTATGGCCACTACGATGGTATACTATGGTATGGCTACTACGATGGTATACTATGGTATGGCCACTACGATGGTATACTATGGTATGGCTACAACGATGGTATACTATGGTATGGCTACTACGATGGTATACTATGGTATGGCCACTACGATGGTATACTATGGTATGGCTGCTAGGATAGTATACTATGGTATGGCTACTACGATGGTATACTATGGTATGGCCACTACGATGGTATACTATAGTATGGCTACTACGATGGTATACTATGGTATGGCCACTACGATGGTATACTATGGTATGGCCACTACGATGGTATACTATGGTATGGCTACTACGATGGTATACTATGGTATGGCTACTACGATGGTATACTATGGTATGGCCACTACGATGGTATACTATGGAATGGCTACTACGATGGTATACCATGGTATGGCCACTACGATGGTATACTATGGTATAACTACTACGATGGTTTACTATGGTATGGCTGCTACGATGGTATACTATGGTATGGCCACTACGATGGTATACTATAGTATGGCTACTACGATGGTATACTATGGTATGGCCACTACGATGGTATACTATGGTATGGCCACTACGATGGTATACTATGGAATGGCTACTACGATGGTATACCATGGTATGGCCACTACGATGGTATACTATGGTATAACTACTACGATGGTTTACTATGGTATGGCTGCTACGATGGTATACTATGGTATGGCTACTACGATGGTATACTATGGTATGGCCACTACGATGGTATACTATGGTATGGCTACTACGATGGTATACTCTGGTATGGCCACTACGATGGTATACTATGGTATGGCTACTACGATGGTATACTATGGTATGGCCACTACGATGGTATACTATGGTATGGCTACTACGATGGTATACTATGGTATGGCCACTACGATGGTATACTATGGTATGGCTACTACGATGGTTTACTATGGTATGGGTGCTACGATGGTATACTATGGTATGGCTACTACGATGGTATACTATGGTATGGCCACTACGATGGTATACTATGGTATGGCTACTACGATGGTATACTATAGTATGGCCACTACGATGGTATACTATGGTACGGCTACTACGATGGTATACTATGGTATAGCCACTACGATGGTATACTATGGTATGGCTACGACGATGGTATACTATGGTATGGCTGCTACGATGGTATACTATGGTATGGCCACTACGATGGTATACTATGGTATGGCTACTACGATGGTATACTATGGTATAGCCACTACGATGGTATACTATGGTATGGCTACGACGATGGTATACTATGGTATGGCCACTACGATGGTATACTATGGTATGGCTACTACGATGGTATACTATGGTATGGCTACTACGATGGTATACTGTGGTATGGCCACTACGATGGTATACTATGGTATGGCTACTACGATGGTATACTATGGTATGGCCACTACGATGGTATACTATGGTATGGCTACTACGATGGTTTACTATGGTATGGGTGCTACGATGGTATACTATGGTATGGCTACTACGATGGTATACTATGGTATGGCCACTACGATGGTATACTATGGTATGGCTACTACGATGGTATACTATGGTATGGCCACTACGATGGTATACTATGGTACGGCTACTACGATGGTATACTATGGTATAGCCACTACGATGGTATACTATGGTATGGCTACGACGATGGTATACTATGGTATGGCCACTACGATGGTATACTATGGTATGGCCACTACGATGGTATACTATGGTATGGCCACTACGATGGTATACTATGGTATGGCTACGACGATGGTATACTATGGTATGGCTACTACGATGGTATACTATGGTATAGCCACTACGATGGTATACTATGGTATGGCTACGACGATGGTATACTATGGTATAGCCACTACGATGGTATACTATGGTATAGCCACTACGATGGTATACTATGGTATGGCTACGACGATGGTATACTATGGTATGGCCACTACGATGGTATACAATGGTATGGCCACTACGATGGTATACAATGGTATGACTTAGAAGTACTTCTAAGTCCCTCCATTATTTGCTTGATGAGATGTTAGAGAGATAGCAAGGAAAGATTGAGTAGTGAAGTACTCTAGAGGGAGAGTCAAATATAATCTTACTACCCCACACTCCCCTCTCTTTTCAATTTCCCCTTTTCCCCGTTTTTCTCTCCCGTTCCCTCACTTCAACGTCCTCTTTTATCTCCTCCCTCCCGTACCTTAACTTACCTGCCCTCTCTCATCCTCCCGGGATCAGGAGTGCCAGTAGTGCCAACCAAAGGGACACATGTTAAAATGAGTACAAGTGTCATCTCTTACTTCACTCTGGCTCAGCTTACAGGTCTGACCCAGTATTTTTGTTCTCGGGGAAATAGAATCAATGAAAAGTCTTCAGAGAGAGAGAGAGAGAGAGAGAGAGAGAGAGAGAGAGAGAGAGAGAGAGAGAGATGGATAGATAGATAGATAAGGAGAGAGAGTGAGAGAGACAGAGAGAGAAATGATTAGAATAGAAATTTTCTCGAAAACATGTCACACACACTAATTCCATATATAATATATATATATATATATATATATATATATATATATATATATATATATCAATAACAACACTGCACTAGCCAAGGACTCGAACCCATGCTGCTTTGGCCTGCCTCATGGTGGGCGAAAACACATGACGCCCTTATCCACTGAACCATACGATCCTTAAGAGTAGGTTATCCAGCGGAACTGGATGTTGTACTCGCTACCCAAGGACACACGATGGTGTGGATGACTCTAGGCGCTAGTGCAGTGTTGTTATTGATCAATACCACTCGTTCGTGGTCACAATAATATAAAATACTGCTCGTTGAACTAGTACACCAAACAGGGACTAGAATGAAATTAGCCTAGAGTCATACACACCATCGTGTGTCCTTGGGTAGCGAGTACAACATCCAGTTCTGCTGGATGCTCTACTCTTAAGGATCGTATGGTTCAGTGGATAAGGGCGTCATGTGTTTTCGCCCAACATGAGGCAGGCCAAAGCAGCATGGGTTCGAGTCCTTGGCTAGTGCAGTGTTGTTATTGATAAATATATATATATATATATATATATATATATATATATATATATATATATATATATATATATATATATATATATATATATATATATATATTATATATATATATATATATGAATATATACATATGTATGTGAGTAAAGTAACATTTATGAAGGGGTTCAGGGAAACCGGCAGGTCGGACTTGAGTCCTGGAGATGGGAAGTACAGTGCCTGCACTCTGAAGGAGGGGTGTTAATGTTGCAGTTTAAAAACTGTAGTGTAAAGCATCCTTCTGGCAAGACAGTGATGGAGTGAATGATGGTGGTGGTGGTGTGGGTGTTGGTGGTGGTGGTGGTGTGGGTGGTTGGAGAGAGGTGGTAGGTGGTGGTGGTGGTGGTTGGAGAGAGGAGGTAGGTGGTGGTGGTGGTGGTTGGAGAGAGGAGGTAGGTGGTGGTGGTGGTGGTGGTGGTGGTAGGAGAGAGGAGGTAGGTGGTGGTGGTGGTTGGAGAGAGGAGGTAGGTGGTGGTGGTGTTGGCGGTGGTGGTGGTGGTGGTGGTGGTGGTGGTGGTGGTGGTGGTGGTGGTGGTTGGAGAGAGGAGGTAGGTGGTGGTGGTGGTTGGAGAGAGGAGGTAGGTGGTGGTGGTGGTTGGAGAGAGGAGGTAGGTGGTGGTGGTGGTGGTGGTGGTGGTGGTGGTGGTGGTGGTTGGAGAGAGGAGGTAGGTGGTGGTGGTTGGAGAGAGGAGGTAGGTGGTGGTGGTTGGAGAGAGGAGGTAGGTGGTGGTGGTGGTGGTGGTTGGAGAGAGGACGTAGGTGGTGGTGGTGGTGGTGGTGGTGGTGGTGGTTGGAGAGAGGAGGTAGGTGGTGGTGGTGGTGGTGGTGGTTGGAGAGAGGAGGTAGGTGGTGGTGGTGGTGGTGGTGGTGGTGGTGGTTGGAGAGAGGAGGTAGGTGGTGGTGGTGGTGGTGGTGGTGGTGGTGGTTGGAGAGAGGAGGTAGGTGGTGGTGGTGGTGGTGGTGGTAGGAGAGAGGAGGTAGGTGGTGGTGGTGGTGGTTGGAGAGAGGAGGTAGGTGGTGGTGGTGGTGGTGGTGGTGGTGGTAGGTGGTGGTGGTGGTGGTGGTGGTGGTGGTGGCGGTGGTGGTGGTGGTTGGAGAGAGGAGGTAGGTGGTGGTGGGGGTGGTGGTGGTGGTTGGAGAGAGGAGGTAGGTGGTGGTGGTGGTGGTGGTGGTGGTGGTGGTGGTGGTGGTGGTGGTGGTGGTGGTGGTGGTTGGAGAGAGGAGGTAGGTGGTGGTGGTGGTGGTGGTTGGAGAGGAGGTAGGTGGTGGTGGTGGTGGTGGTTGGAGAGAGGAGGTAGGTGGTGGTGGTGGTGGTGGTGGTGGTGGTGGTGGTGGTGGTGGTGGTGGTGGTGGTGGTGGTTGGAGAGAGGAGGTAGGTGGTGGTGGTGGTGGTGGTGGTGGTGGTGGTGGTGGTGGTGGTGGTGGTGGTGGTAGGTGGTGGTGGTGGTTGGAGAGAGGAGGTAGGTGGTGGTGGTGGTGGTGGTTGGAGAGAGGAGGTAGGTGGTGTAAGAGGTAAGAGTGTAAGAGGAGGATAGCGCATTCTCTTTCTTCCTATTTTTGTGTGTTGATGTTTGCTGCTGGATCTTTCTTCCTTGCTGCAGCCCCAGGCAAGTGTCCTCGCTCTCTTACTTTGATCTATGTCGATCTCTCCAGCTCCTCTTTCCTCTTGCTCTCTCTCTCTCTCTCTCTCTATCTCTCTCTCTCTCTCTCTCTCTCTCTCTCTCTCTCTCTCTCTCTCTCTCTCTCTCTCTCTCTCTCTCTCTCTCTGTCTCTCTCTATCTGTCTCTCTCTCTCTCTCTCTCTCTCTCTTTCTCTCTTTACCTGTTTCTCTCTTTCTTCTTCTCTCCTCTTCCCTCTTTCTCCCTTTCCTTCCTTCCTGTTCTCTCAAGTATACGTATATGTGATCATTTTTTGTAATCACCGTTAAATGATTCCAGAGGTTGAGTCTCAGCTCCTGGCTTTGCCTCTTAACTCCCTATGAGCACGTTTACGCCCTCCCAGGTTCTCTTGAGCCCTGCCATACCTACTTCTAAAGCTGCGTTCGTAGTTTGAACGCAACATCTCTCAGACATCGCCATAACTGACTTGGTTATCCCCCGTAGCCGACCATCAGCAGCAGACAGGTAACCCGGACTGTTACACCTGTGATGCCTCAGGTTATATCATGCCTGGTCACTCCACTTTAAGAGCAAAAATAGACAATTCGGCTGATCGACACTTCTGGAAATCTTGAACGTCGTGGACATATCTTCCCTGGACCACCGCTCATCCCGTGAGGCTGGGATGCTGTGGCCATCCCTTATGGTGTGTTCACCTGAATGTCAGCTATTTATTTATTTGCATTTTAGAATGAGCTTTGATCTTATAAATATGAGGTTTGATCTTAGTTCTTAGATATTTGATCGTAGATCTTAGATATTTGATCGTAAATCTTAGATAATTGATCGTAGATCTTAAATATTTAATCTTAAACCTTAGATCTAAGATCTCTAACCTTAGATCTTAGATCTTTGATCCTAGATCTTAGATATTTGATCCTAGATCTTAGATATTTGATCCTAGATCTTAGATATTTGATCCTAGATCTTAGATATTTGATCCTAGATCTTAGATATTTGATCCTAGATCTTAGATATTTGATCCTAGATCTTAGATATTTGATCTTAGATCTTAATTCTCTCTCCAGGTGTTAACTAATGTGTTAAAAAGTATTTGACACTGATAGATAGAAATAAACAGTTTTATTCAATAGATAAACCTGTTTGTGTACTGGCAAGTGCTGCTGTCTATCTTACCCACGTACTCCCGAGTACTGCCATGTACTCCCAAAGACTCAGTAAGTCTTGACTAGAGTACTGGAAGGAAAAAAGTTAATCTGCAGTGTGTCTGCTGCTATCTACATAGTTGAGGAATGGAGAATATAGAAGAGAAGCAAAAGGAAGAGCAGGAGGAGGAGGAGGAGGAGGAAACTCAGAAGGAAGATAAGGAAGAAGAGGGAAGGAGAGTCCAGCACTTCTGAAGACAATAGTTAGTCTTCCTTCTGGCAGGAGTTAACCTGGAGGAGTATCACTAGGTTGTCTCCCTTAGCTCCCTTGGTGATAGTCTCCCTCCTTCGTCTCCCTTCCTTCACCATCGCCTCCTTTCTCTATCCTTCCTTCACCACTGCCTCCTTCTCTCCCTTCCTTCATTACTGCCTCCTTCTCTCCCTTCCTTCACCACTGTCTCCTTCTCTCCCTTCCTTCATTACTGCCTCCTTCTCTCCCTTCCTTCACCACTGCCTCCTTCTCTCCCTTCCTTCATTACTGCCTCCTTCTCTCCCTTCCTTCACCACTGCCTCCTTCTCTCCCTTCCTTCATTACTGCCTCCTTCTCTCCCTTCCTTCACCACTGCCTCCTTCTCTCCCTTCCTTCATTACTGCCTCCTTCTCTCCCTTCCTTCACCACTGCCTCCTTCTCTCCCTTCCTTCATTACTGCCTCCTTCTCTCCCTTCCTTCACCACTGCCTCCTTCTCTCCCTTCCTTCATTACTGCCTCCTTCTCTCCCTTCCTTCACCACTGCCTCCTTCTCTCCCTTCCTTCATTACTGCCTCCTTCTCTCCCTTCCTTCACCACTGCCTCCTTCTCTCCCTTCCTTCATTACTGCCTCCTTCTCTCCCTTCCTTCACCACTGCCTCCTTCTCTCCCTTACTTCATTACTGCCTCCTTCTCTCCCTTCCTTCACCACTTCCTCCTTCTCTCCATCTTTTTCACTGTCTTCTTCCCTTACTGGACGTAATTGCCTGCACACGTTCCTCTGGCTCTTGTTAGCGTGTTGTGTGGAGGAGGAGAAGGAGGAGGAGGAGGAGGTGGAGGAGGTGGAGGAGGACGAGGAAGATGAGGAAGAAGAGGAGGAGGAGAGGCTATTATATTTATTTACAATATCTGCTCTTCCACCTCCACCAACACCTCCACTTCTACACTGCCTCCACCAACACCTCCACTTCTACACTGCCTCCACCAACACCTACACTTCTACACTGCCTCCACCAACACCTCCACTTCTACACTGCCTCCATGTTGCAACCCCTGAATGGGTTGCAATGTATATAATGTATATTATGATTATGAATATAATGTATATTACCTTTTCATATAATTTTATATTGCTTATATTTGCGATAATAGCTAAATCGTGATCGAGGGGGGGGGGGTGTCCTCACCTCGCCTGAAGTATTCAGTCTGGTCTAGACTCTCTTGGTGGTTGGACAGATTGTCTGTCTCATTATTCTTGTTAGTTCTGTAGAACTCTGTTCACAGAACATTGTATAGACTTAGTGATTTTCGACGTTGTACTGAGGTTGTGTGTCGCATAGACACTCTAAGCAACTCAGGTCCTGAGCTGTAGCTTCTGACCTAACTTGTACTGGTATCTGTGTACTATCACAGTCAGGGATTTTCTTATGCTGAACTTAGATTCAGTAGTATGGGAGTTTTGTGACTTTTGGAGAGGATCTGCTGATGGTCCCGACCACTTAGTGTCGTTATATTATCTCCTTGTTCCTGATTCTGTGTCGCAGTTGCTTGTTATATTGCTGTTGGGCTTAGCATTCTTTTTATTGTTCAAGCAGACTGTTCTGATTGCCAGTTGGTCAAGAAGTTAGTTTATTTGAGGACTTTGTCAGTCACTTGTTTAAGTCTAGTCGAGTCGTGAGACATAGCGAACTACTTAGAGCACTTACACACGTACACACAAACTTACTTGTACATATTTATAATAACTTATTAAATGTTAATGTACCAGACGGTACTTAAGAATTATAAATGTGATATGTGCTTTCAGCACAATAATATTGTACTCGAGAGAAGTGATTATTATTATTTTGATTATTATTAATTTAATTTACTTTGATAATATACCTCTAGACGATACTCAATAAATTTATTAAATTTTAATTTATCTAGTTAGTAGCCTACCAGTTGTAATCCTGAAGCACTATTGAATCATACTGAATTCTAATGGATAATTGGACAAGGATACTGACTAATTGTTACGAAAGCCCAGTAACAGGCTGGATGCTAGAAGGGCAGTCCTTTCTAGTATTCACTGGAGATCTCTAAGCTTTTAGAATCGCGTTTTTTGTAACACTCCAACAACACCGCCACCAACACCGCCACCAACACCGCCACCAACACCTCCACTTTTGGACTACCTGCGTCATCCTCTCTCTCAGTATGTGTATACCGTCTGGACAGCTGATGCGTCGTCAGGTGGTTCATCATGCAGGTGTTGACTGGTGGAAGCAGGAGAGGAGGAGGAGGAAGGTGAGACCTCCCCTCTAGCCAATGTTGGCGTAGCTTACGCAATCTCTGACGTCAGGAAGTGAGATCATCCCACCCCACCCTCACCCACCACCCGCCCACCCCAGCGCACCGTATATACCACGTAAACACTAGCCCACTTACGCCCACTTACGACAGTGTGTGGTGGAGTCATGACGCTCTCTCCACACTTGATCTAAACTGAGGGGAAAAGAATAGCGCATAGACTGATGAGAGGAATTGATGGATGGATGGTAGGTGGGATTGATGGATGGGTGGTGGGTGGGATTGATGGATGGGTGGTGGGTGGGATTGATGGATGGATGGATGGTGGGTGGGATTGATGGATGGATGGTGAGTGGGATTGATGGATGGGTGGTTGGTGGGATTGATGGATGGATGGTGGGTGGGATTGATGGATGGATGGTACGTGGGATTGATGGATGGGTGGTGGGTGGGACTGACGGATGAGTGGTGGGTGGGATTGATGGATGGATGGTAGGTGGGATTGATGGATGGGTGGTGGGTGGGAGTGATGGATGGGTGGAGGGTGGAATTGATGGATGGAGGGTAGGTGGGATTGATGGATGGGTGGTGGGTGGGATTGATGGATGGGTGGTGGGTGGGATTGATGGATGGATGGTGGGTGGGATTGATGGATGGATGGTGAGTGGGATTGATGGATGGGTGGTGGATGGGATTGATGGATGGATGGTGGGTGGGATTGATGGATGGATGGTAGGTGGGATTGATGGATGGGTGGTGGGTGGGATTGATGGATGGATGGTAGGTGGGATTGATGGATGGGTGGTGGGTGGGATTGATGGATGGGTGGTGGGTGGGATTGATGGATGGGTGGTGGGTGGGATTGATGGATGGATGGTGAGTGGGATTGATGGATGGGTGGTGGGTGGGATTGATGGATGGATGGTGGGTGGGATTGATGGATGGGTGGTGTGTGGGATTGATGGATGGGTGATGAGTGGAATTAATGGATGGGTGGTGGTGGGATTGATAAATGGGTGGTGGAAGAGACTGATGTTGCTTCTAAGCATTTTAATTTGTGATGGTTACTTTCTGTGTTGACTCACATAGCATCCTCCCAATCCATGGGGTGACCCATGTTGTCTTAATGTTGCACACAGGTGTTGTTCATGGGGTGACCCATGTTGCCTCAGTGTTGCAAGTGTACGTTTGCTAATGCAGCATTAGAGATCAGACAATATTTTGTTAGGATTTTTAAACCCGGAGGGTTAGCTATCTAGGATAACCCAAGAAAGTCAGTGCGTCATCGTGGGACCGACTCTTATTTCCAGTGTGGTCCGCGGTCTTGTCCCCCAGGATGAGACCGAAACCAGTCGACTAACATCCAGGTACCTACTTACTTGCTAGGTGAACGTGGTTAGCAGGTGTAAGGAAACAGGCCCAGTGTTTTTACCCTTACCGGGGATCGAACCACAGACTGTGTGAGAGAGAGAAACTTGCAAACAATCTCAAGAATATGTTATCGAATACACTACGCAGGAGCCTCGATGGCGCAGTAGGCAGCGCGTGAGTCTCATAATCTCAAGGTCGTGAGTTCGATCCTCACTCGGGGCACTCAAATTTTTCTCTTAAAATCACAGATGTTATTTGAATAGTGTGGAAAAACAACTTCCCATGCCGGGAATCGAACCCGGACCTCCTGGGTGAAAGCCAGGTATCCTAGCCACTAGACCACATGGGACTTACTAGTAAAACTTTCCCTGTGGCTACACTATCCTGGGTTACTAATCCTTAGAACTGATACATCCTCACACCAGTTACTTGTAAACTGGGACCTGGTTCACTCCACAATATAGCAGATTTTCGTTGTACTTCTTGTCACATCTGCCCTCGAATATGATTCTCTTGTACCAGTGGATGAGTCTGCTCCTTCAAGACTCATCCACGAGCTTAAGAACCCGTATTACCCTGCCAAAGAACCTTATACGTATAAACCTGCCAAAGAACCCTATACGTATAAACGTGCGAAAGAACCTTACCAAAGGACGTATATTAGCCTGCCAGGCTAATATAGGTTGGATAGCAGCTCTAGGCCTTTCGCATTGTTCCTAGTGCTTCGTCAGGAGTCTGCAGTTATCATCATTGACCTACTGAGATGGAAATCTTCAACGCTTCACTTAAAATACTTCACTACCATCCCAAGATGGAACACAAAACTCTCACGAACGAGCTGATCAACCAGACTGTTATAGTTATGTAGGCCTGCGGTATGCGAGAAACAATAGCCTGGGTGATCAAGCGGTGACCTGGCATTACACCGCTTTTTCAGAGTATTGATCACATTATCATATCAAACTGATGATCAGAGATGAGCAGATGACCCCTTTAACCCTCCTGATTCCCCCTTCCTTTGCTGATACCCCCTTCCCCCTTCAGGTTCCCCCTTCCCCCTTCAGATTCCCCCTTCCCCCTCATGCTCTGGCCGCCACAACCGGTTGGGGTGAGTCAACGTCCCGCAACCGATAAATGGCACAGCGAGTCAATAATAATCGGCTGTAATCGGCTTACTGGCTGTTTCCTCTCCAATTAGCAACGAGGGAGATAATAAAAGGGGAGATGGGGAGTTTAACACAGGGGAAGGGGGGGTTAGCACGGTGGAGGGGGAAGAATATTAATTAACAGGCAAGTTAAAAGCCCAGGGCTGGGAGTCAGGGGAAGATAGAGGGAGACTAGAAGGAGAAAGAGGATGGGTCTGAAGGAGTAGAGGCGAGGTTATAAAGGGAGAAAAATAAGGCTAGAAAACCATAGATAAATAGGTACGTAGGCTCTCTCTCTCTCTCTCTCTCTCTCTCTCTCTCTCTCTATCTATCTATCTATATATCTTTCTCTCTTTATATATATATATATATATATATATATATATATATATATATATATATATTTATTTTTTATTAACACACTGGCCGATTCCCACCAAGGCAGGGTGGCCCGAAAAAGAAAAACTTTCACCATCATTCACTCCATCACTGTCTTGCCAGAAGGGTGCTTTACACTACAGTTTTTAAACTGCAACATTAACACCCCTCCTTCAGAGTGCAGGCACTGTACTTCCCATCTCCAGGACTCAAGTCCGGCCTGCCGGTTTCCCTGAACCCCTTCATAAATGTTACTTTGCTCACACTCCAACAGCACCTCAAGTATTAAAAACCATTTGTCTCCATTCACTCCTATCAAACACGCTCACGCATGCCTGCTGGAAGTCCAAGCCCCTCGCACACAAAACCTCCTTTACCCCCTCCCTCCAACCTTTCCTAGGCCAACCCCTACCCCGCCTTCCTTCCACTACAGACTGATACACTCTTGAAGTCACTCTGTTTCGCTCCTTCTCTCTACATGTCCGAACCACCTCAACAACCCTTCCTCAGCCCTCTGGACAACAGTTTTGGTAATCCCGCACTTCCTTCTAACTTCCAAACTACGAATTCTCTGCATTATATTCACACCACACGTTGCCTTCAGACATGACATCTCCACTGCCTCCAGCCTTGTCCTCGCTGCAACATTCATCACCCATGCTTCACACCCATATAAGAGCGTTGGTAAAACTATACTCTCATACAGTCCCCTCTTTGCCTCCAAGGACAAAGTTCTTTGTCTTCACAGACTCCTAAGTGCACCACTCATCCTTTTCCCCTCATCAATTCTATGATTCACCTCATCTTTCATAGACCCATCCGCTGACACGTCCACTCTCAAATATCTGAATAAATTCACCTCCTCCATACTCTCTCCCTCCAATCTGATATCCAATCTTTCATCACCTAATCTTTTTGTTATCCTCATTACCTTACTCTTTCCTGTATTCACTTTTAATTTTCTTCTTTTGCACACCCTACCAAATTCATCCACCAATCTCTGCAACTTCTCTTCAGAATCTCCCAAGAGCACAGTGTCATCAGCAAAGAGCAACTGTGACAATTCCCACTTTATGTGTGATTCTTTATCTTTTAACTCCACGCCTCTTGCCAAGACCCTCGCATTTACTTCTCTTACAACCCATCTATAAATATATTAAACAACCACGGTGACATCACACATCCTTGTCTAAGGCCTACTTTTACTGGGAAATAATTTCCCTCTTTCCTACATACTCTAACTTGAGCCTCACTATCCTCGTAAAAACTCTTCACTGCTTTCAGTAACCTACCTCCTACAGCATACACCTGCAACATCTGCCACATTGCCCCCCCTATCCACCCTGTCATACGCCTTTTCAAAATCCATAAATGCCACAAAGACCTCTTTAGCCTTATCTAAATACTGTTCACTTATGTGTTTCACTGTAAACACCTGGTCCACACACCCCCTACCTTTCCTAAAGCCTCCCTGTTCATCTGCTATCCTATTCTCCGTCTTACTCTTAATTCTTTCAATAATAACTCTACCATACACTTTACCAGGTATACTCAACAGACTTATCCCCCTATAATTTTTGCACTCTCTTTTGTCCCCTTTGCCTTTATACAAAGGAACTATGCATGCTCTCTGCCAATCCCTAGGTACCTTACCCTCTTCCATACATTTATTAAATAATTGCACCAACCACTCCAAAACTATATCCCCACCTGCTTTTAACATTTCTATCTTTATCCCATCAATCCCGGCTGCCTTACCCCCTTCCATTTTATCTACTGCCTCACGAACTTCTCCCACACTCACAACTGGCTCTTCCTCACTCCTACAAGATGTTATTCCTCCTTGCCCTATACACGAAATCACAGCTTCCCTATCTTCATCAACATTTAACAATTCCTCAAAATATTCCCTCCATCTTCCCAATACCTCTAACTCTCCATTTAATAACTCTTCTCTTCTATTTTTAACTGACAAATCCATTTGTGCTCTAGGCTTCCTTAACTTGTTAATCTCACTCCAAAACTTTTTCTTATTTTCAACAAAATTTGTTGATAACATCTCACCCACTCTCTCATTTGCTCTCTTTTTACATTGCTTCACCACTCTCTTAACCTCTCTATTTTCCTCCATATACTCTTCCCTCCTTGCATCACTTTTACTTTGTAAAAACTTCTCATATGCTAACTTTTTCTCCCTTAGTGCTCTCTTTACATCATCATTCCACCAATCGCTCCTCTTCCCTCCTGCACCCACTTTCCTGTAACCACAAACTTCTGCTGAACACTCTAACACTACATTTTTAAACCTACCCCATACCTCTTCGACCCCATTGCCTATGCTCTCATTAGCCCATCTATCCTCCAATGGCTGTTTATATCTTACCCTAACTGCTTCCTCTTTTAGTTTATAAACCTTCACCTCTCTCTTCCCTGATGCTTCTATTCTCCTTGTATCCCATCTACCTTTTACTCTCAGTGTAGCTACAACTAGAAAGTGATCTGATATATCTGTGGCCCCTCTATAAACATGTACATCCTGAAGTCTACTCAACAGTCTTTTATCTACCAATACATAATCCAACAAACTACTGTCATTTCGCCCTACATCATATCTTGTATACTTATTTATCCTCTTTTTCTTAAAATATGTATTACCTATAACTAAACCCCTTTCTATACAAAGTTCAATCAAAGGGCTCCCATTATCATTTACACCTCGCACCCCAAACTTACCTACCACACCCTCTCTAAAAGTTTCTCTTACTTTAGCATTCAGATCCCCTACCACAATTACTCTCTCACTTGGTTCAAAGACTCCTATACATTTCCCAAAATCTCTCTCTCTCCTCTACATTCCTCTCGTCTCCAGGTGCATACACGCTTATTATGACCCACTTTTCACATCCAACCTTTACTTTAATCCACATAATTCTTGAATTTCCACATTCATATTCTCTTTTCTCCTTCCATAACTGATCATTTAACATTACTGCTACCCCTTCCTTTGCTCTAACTCTCTCAGATACTCCAGATTTAATCCCATTTATTTCCCCCCACTGAAACTCCCCTACCCCCTTCAGCTTTGTTTCGCTTAGGGCCAGGACATCCAACTTTTTTTCATTCATAACATCAGCAATCATCTGTTTCTTGTCATCCGCACTACATCCACGCACATTTAAGCATCCCAGTTTTATAAAGTTTTTCTTCTTCTCTTTTTTAGTGAATGTCTACAGGAGAAGGGGTTACTAGCCCATTGCTCCCGGCATTTTAGTCGCCTCATACGACACGCATGGCTTACGGAGGAATGATTCTTTTCCACTTCCCCATGGACAATAGAAGAAATAAAGAAGAACAAGAGCTATTTAGAAAAAGGAGAAAAACCTAGATGTATGTATATATATATGCGTGTGTGTGTGTGTGTGTGTGGCCAGCAGCAAGAGCCTGGGTGATCAGATACCGATCCGCCGTGAGGCCTGGTCAAGGACTGGGATGCAGGGGCGTTGACCCCCAGAACACTCTCCAGGTGTGTATATATATATCCTGGAGAGTGTTCTGGGGGTCAACGGTGGATCGGCATCTGATCAACCAGGCTGTTGCTGCTGGCCACACGTCGTCCAACGCACGAACCACAGCCCGGCTGTGGGGCAAAGTACGTAGTACTATACACACCGTGCCAGACCGGGCAATGCTCTGGCGCCCAGCCGAGCTTGGCGTCGGATCCAAGGCAGCACCAGGCAGGTGGTAAGTTTTTTTTTTCATATCATCTCCCACATTCACCGACCAACGAAAGATATTACAATGTTTTAGACTTTGAAGGACAAGCGACGTATTTACAAAAAAATGATCTCAGGCTGGAGGGGACTCGAACCTACGAGCCCAGACAAATGCTGTGATAGATGCTGTGATAGATGCTGTGATAGATGCTGTGATAGATGGTGTAATTAATGGATGGTTGTTTATTGCAGGTCAGCTGATGCGAGATTGTGTGGTGAGAGGTGATGACCTTACAGGTGAGAGGTGATGACCTTACAGGTGAGTGGTGATGACCTAACAGGTGAGAGGTGATGACCTTACAGGTGAGAGGTGATGACCTTACAGGTGAGAGGTGATGACCTTACAGGTGAGAGGTGATGACCTTACAGGTGAGTGGTGATGACGTCACAGGTCAGCTGACACCAGGCTGTGTGATATACATATACAAAGTTGCCACTTTGAAAGGGGTATTAAATTTCTTTATTTCTCAGTCACACTGTGAGACAGAGATTACGCAAATGCCGGGAATTTAATTTAGTTTTAAATTGGTTAAATTGCATACTAATACACACATACACGTATATAGTGTATTTACGTTCATATATCTGTTTATGTACATATGAGTGCAAGTGTACACATATAAGTGTGTGTACAAAGCACATATATGAATGTGAATTTATAAATACACGTTAGTGTACTCACATATACGCGTACTCACCTAATTGTAGTTGTAGGGGTCAATACTCAGCTCCTGACCCCGTGTGTGTAAATCTGTGCACCTGTGTGTGTGTACACACGCATGCGTCTGCGTTGTATACATATGAACTCTTCGTATTACGGATGGTCAAGATAATCCTCTCATCCCTCTATTTCCAGCATAATACCCTGCACACTCATACAAAATTGACCAAAAGAGAGCTGAATAATTTACCCTAATACTCTGGCTTCCGTCGGCCGCCGCCACGTTTGTCAAAATGGGGAAAGATCCTCCGAAAAGCAGACTGATTCGCGAGTTTCTGTCAATAAATGAGTACTTGAAGAGCGACCTTGGACGAGTCTGCCCTTATACTTCCTCGTTTACTTTTAGATTTTGTCCGTTTTCTTTTGATGTTTGTTTTCTAAGCGTTTCAGGCTTCCGTTTTCTGTTGGTGCTCGTTTTTTCCCCCAGTTTCCGTTTTCTCTTAGGGCTGTTCGTTTTGTTGGTTTCCACTTTGGTTTTCTGTTAGTACTGTTCGTTTATTGTTTCCACTTTCTGTATTCAGGCGGCAACTTTCCGTTTTCTGAGAGTATTTTTATTTTTCAGTGTATATACACTAAGAGGGTTGTATTTCTCAGTATATATACACTAGGAGGGTTGTATTTCTCAGTATATATACACTAGGAGGGTTGTATTTCTCAGTATATATACACTAGGAGGGTTGTATTTCTCAGTATATACACACTAGGAGGGGTGTATTTCTCAGTATATATACACTAGGAGGGTTGTATTTCTCAGTATATATACACTAGGAGGGGTGTATTTCTCAGTATATACACACTAGGAGGGGTGTATTTCTAAGTATATATACACTAGGAGGGTTGTATTTCTCAGTATATATACACTAGGAGGGGTGTATTTCTCAGTATATACACACTAGGAGGGGTGTATTTCTCAGTATATACATACTAGGAGGGGTGTATTTCTCAGTATATATACACTAGGAGGAGTGTATTTCTCAGTATATATACACTAGGAGGAGTGTATTTCTCAGTATATATACACCAGGAGGGGTGTATTTCTCAGTATATATACACTAGGAGGGGTGTATTTCTCAGTATATATACACCAGGAGGGGTGTATTTCTCAGTATATACACACTAGGAGGGGTGTATTTCTCAGTATATATACACTAGGAGGAGTGTATTTCTCAGTATATATACACTAGGAGGGGTGTATTTCTCAGTATATATACACCAGGAGGGGTGTATTTCTCAGTATATATACACTAGGAGGGGTGTATTTCTCAGTATATATACACTAGGAGGAGTGTATTTCTCAGTATATATACACTAGGAGGAGTGTATTTCTCAGTATATATACACTAGGAGGGGTGTATTTCTCAGTATATATACACCAGGAGGGGTGTATTTCTCAGTATATATACACTAGGAGGAGTGTATTTCTCAGCATATATACACCAGGAGGGGTGTATTTCTCAGTATATATACACTAGGAGGGGTGTATTTCTCAGTATATGTACACTAGGAGTGTATTTCTTAGTATATATACACTAGGAGGAGTGTATTTCTCAGTATATATACACTAGGAGGGGTGTATTTCTCAGTATATATACACCAGGAGGGGTGTATTTCTCAGTATGTATACACCAGGAGGGGTGTATTTCTCAATGTATATACACCATAAGGAGTGTATTTCTCAGTGTATATACACCAGAAGGGGTGTATTTCTCAGTGTATATACACTTCATCTCTGTATTTCAGGTATGAAAATATTCTTAACTGGTGGTGATCAGGTTATACAGCCTTAATGACCCTCGTGGAGTAAACAGGTTTTAAACTTGATAAACCAACTGTGTTTTATACACGAGTCTATTAATACAACCGCATCTTATTAAACCTTCCATACACTCGCTATACATTCCTGTCTATTAATACACCTAATTACATTTGCTTTACAATTTCCTGTATGGAGTATACAATGAAAAAATGTATTTGTTGTATTTAAGTATACATTGTATGGAGTGTGTAGTTGTGTGGTCTTCATCCCTGCAAACTCTTACCACGATGGTAACGTGTTCGGCTCACATTCAAATAACCCGGGTTCAGTACAGGCTGGGGTAGGAACAAAGAACCCAGTGGAAATAAGCCACACTCTTTGGGTTATCCTGGGTTAGTAACCCAAGATAACTTACCCAGGATAACTCAGTCATTTAGCAAAATTCAGCCAGTCAAATTTCCGCCTGCCTCCCAGTCCATACAACCAATAAAAAATAAACGTATTTAATATCGACCATCGGCAATAAAATTCTTGCAGGTATTGTAGTTATACCTGACGGTATTATTGCACACACGAGGCTTACAATGTAACCATAGCAACGGGATCCAGCATCCCTCAAGCGAGGCTTAGGGTGTAACCATGGCGACGAGATCCAACGTGATCCAGCGAGATCCACAACGACAACCAGCATCCCTCAGACGATGCTAAGTCAAATGTATTGAGAATATATATATATATATATATATATATATATATATATATATATATATATATATATATATATATATATAATATCGTGCCGAATAAGTAAAATTGGTCACTTAGCAAGAACTCATTGAAAATTAAGTTCTTTCTAAAATTTTCTCTTATACGTTTAAAGATATATATTTTTTTCATTTATGTTGATGTAAAAATCAATAATTTTGTACCAAAAGAACCTTAGGAAACTTCTACAAGTCTTCTACACTTCTTTCCACCAATGTTTCTGACATCTGAGGTGAGACTTAAAAGTCTGAGACCACGGATGTTGATACAATGTTCTCTTATTGTGCTCACGGCGCCCTTTGCCTTTCACTGGGATTATTCTGCGCTCTCTCGCACCTTTCTCACTCCAGTGTGTTGTCCTGGGAGTGTGCAGACTTGAGGCCAGGCACTCCTGTACTTTCCAGGTATATATTATTATCTCTCTCTCTCTCTCTCTCTCTCTCTCTCTCTCTCTCTCTCTCTCTCTCTCTCTCTCTCTCTCTCCGCACCAGTGGGTACCTATTAAGGACTCAGAGGTATGTCTTTCTTACCTTCCCTGTCTCTCTATACGTCTCTCCCTCTCCCTTTCACCTACCCCTTCCCACACCCTCCCTATCATCCACCCCCCTCCCTATCATCTCCCCCTCCACCCCTTCCCTTTCAACTTCCCCTCCACCCCTTCCCTATCATCTCCCCTCCACCCCCTCCCTATCATCTCCCCCTCCACCCCCTCCCTATCATCTCCCATTCCACCCCCTCCCTATTAAAGTCCCCTCCACCCCCGTCCTGTTGTTGTGTCACAGGCTCCGCCTCACCCCAGATCATAATTAAATTGGTAACTTGGTAATTACACAGCGTTCATCATCAGTACCCTCCCTCTTTCCCTCCCTCTCTCCCTCCTTCCTTTAATCCCTCCTTCCCTCCCTCCCTCCATCCTTCCTACCCTCCCACTCTTCCCTCTTCTATTTTTCTCCCTCTTCCTCTCTTTCCCCCTCTTTCGCTCCTTCCTTCCTCCTCTCCATTTATCTCTCCCTCTTTTTCTCTTTTCCTCTTTCACTCCTTTCCTTTTCTTCACTCCTCCTCTCCTCTCCTTTTTCCCCTTCATTTCTCTCTTTTTATCTTTCATCTCTCTTATCTTTCCCCTCTCTCTTCCTTTATTCTCCTCTCCCTCATTTTTCCATTCTCCCCTCCTCTCCCCTTCTCTCCCCTCCTCTCCCCTCCTCACCCCGCCACTCCCCACCTCCCCCCACAAAGTCACATCAACCAACAAAAACTTTCTCTTTCAAAAAAGCAAATTTCGAGGGTAAATATATAAATTATAAAAATATATGTGAAAATATCCAGGTTTAGTGACGTGATTCGAAGTTTTGTTGTGGGGAGTAAATTTGTTCCTCCCTCACCCCCCTCCCTCACCCCTCTCCCTCACCCCTCTCCCTCACCCCTCTCCTTCACCCCTCTCCCTCACTCCTCTCACTCAGCTCTCTCCCTCACAATCGCTTTCCCCCCTCACCCCTCACTATCTCCCCCACTCTCTCCCATTTATGTCTTAAACACTCTCTCCTTGAGAGAGGATGTGGAAGGAACACAAGCAGAAGTTTGACACAAATAACTAATGAGAAATGTCAGGATGTATTTCTTTAGCCTCTTGAGAGTAAAAAAAACGAGAAATAAGACAAACTTCATACACAGTCTCAAGATCAGGTATGAAAATAATACCAGGAAGACAGGAACAATGAGTGCCAACCAAGGGACAGGAGATTCGACAACTGCAAATGCAAATAAGTGATTAAAATCGTAAAAAATACGCCATTGAAACACTAAATATAAATCACCAATTAAAAAAAACATTAAAATGCGTAAACAAACACGGATCAATTATTACAAAAAATAAAAACACAAACAGACTCTTTTAAAAGAGACAGACAAACACAGATCAGTGATTACAAAAACACACGAACACTCCCTTAAAAACACAAACAAATAAATACTCAAGCAAGAACCACACAACTTCTAATTCTCCTTTATCAAAAACAGAAAAAAATGACCAAAAATGTTGGGGTGAAGCAAGTGAAATACTGCATATAACGTGGGAGGAACAGTGTATGTGGGAGAGGTCTCTACCATGCTATACAGGGTGAGGGAGTGCCCCCCATGCTATACAGGGTGAGGGAGTGCCCCCCATGCTATACAGGGTGAGGGAGTGCCCCCCATGCTATACAGGGTGAGGGAGTGCCCCCCATGCTATACAGGGTGAGGGAGTGCCCCCCATACTATACAGGGTGAGGGAGTGCCCCCCATGCTATACAGGGTGAGGGAGTGCCCCCCATGCTATACAGGGTGAGGGAGTGCCCCCCATGCTATACAGGGTGAGGGAGTGCCCCCCATGCTATACAGGGTGAGGGAGTGCCCCCCATACTATACAGGGTGAGGGAGTGCCCCCCATACTATACAGGGTGAGGGAGTGCCCCCCATACTATACAGGGTGAGGGAGTGCGCCCCATACTATACAGGGTGAGGGAGTGCCCCCCATGCTATACAGGGTGAGGGAGTGCCCCCCATGCTATACAGGGTGAGGGAGTGCCCCCCATACTATACAGGGTGAGGGAGTGCCCCCATACTATACAGGGTGAGGGAGTGCCCCCCATGCTATACAGGGTGAGGGAGTGCCCCCCATACTATACAGGGTGAGGGAGTGCCCCCATACTATACAGGGTGAGGGAGTGCCCCCATGCTATACAGGGTGCGGGAGTGCCCCCACACTATACAGGGTGAGGGAGTGCCCCCATACTATACAGGGTGAGGGAGTGCCCCCACACTATACAGCGTGAGGGAGTCCCCCCATCCTATACAGGGTGAGGGAGTGCCCCCAATACTATACAGGGTGAGGGAGTGCCCCCCATACTATACAGGGTGAGGGAGTGCCCCCATACTATACAGGGTGAGGGAGTGCCCCCATGCTATACAGGGTGAGGGAGTGCCCCCATGCTATACAGGGTGAGGGAGTGCCCCCAGACTATACAGGGTGAGGGAGTGCCCCCATACTATACAGGGTGAGGGAGTGCCCCCACACTATACAGGGTGAGGGAGTGCCCCATACTATACAGGGTGAGGGAGTGCCCCCATGCTATACAGGGAGAGGGAGTGCCCTCATGCTATACAGGGTGAGGGAGTGCCCCCACACTATACAGAGTGAGGGTGTGCCCCATACTATACAGGGTGAGGGAGTGCCCCCATGCTATACAAGGTGAGGGAGTGCCCCCACACTATACAGGGTGAGGGAGTGCCCCATACTATACAGGATGAGGGAGTGCCAGCACACTATACAGTGTGAGGGTGTGCCCCACACTATACAGGGTGAGGGAGTGCCCCCCATACTATACAGAGTGAGGGAGTGCCCCCACACTATGCATAGTGAGGGAGTGCCCCCACACTATGCAGAGTGAGGGAGTGCCCCCACACTATACAGGGTGAGGGAGTGCCCCCACACTATACAGGGTGAGGGAGTGCCCCCACACTATACAGGGTGAGAGAGTACCCCCATACTATACAGGGTGAGGGAGTGCCCCCATACTATACAGGGTGAGGGAGTGCCCCCATAGTATACAGGGTGAGGGAGTGCCCCCCATACTATACAGGGCGAGGGAGTGCCCCCACACTATGCAGGGTGAGGGAGCGCCCCCCATACTATACAGAGTGAGGGAGTGCCCCCAATACTATACAGGGTGAGGGAGTGCCCGCACACTATACAGGGTGTGGGAGTGCCCTACACTATACAGGGTGAGGGAGTGCCCCCAATACTATACAGGGTGAGGGAGTGCCCGCACACTATACAGGGTGTGGGAGTGCCCTACACTATACAGGGTGAGGGAGTGCCCCCATACTATACAGGGTGAGGGAGTGCCCCCACACTATACAGGGTGAGGGAGTGCCCCCCATACTATACAGAGTGAGGGAGTGCCCCCCACACTATACAGAGTGAGGGAGTGCCCCCCTCACTATACAGGGTGAGGGAGTTACCTGGAGGTTACCTGGAGGTTATTCCGGGGATCAACGCCCCCGCGGCCCGGTCCACTACCAGGCCTCCCGATGGATCAGGGCCTGATCAACTAGGCTGTTACTGCTGGCCGCACGCAGTCCGACGTACGAGCCACAGCCCGGCTGATCCGGCACAGACTTTAGGTATCTGTCCAGCTCTCTCTTGAAGGCAGCCAGGGGTTTATTGGCAATTCCCCTAATGCTCGATGGGAGGCTGTTGAACAGTTTTGGGCCCCGGACACTTATGGTGTTTTCTCTTAGTGTACCAGTGGCGCCCCTACTTTTTATTGGCGGCATTTTGCATCGCCTGCCCAGTCTTTTACTTTCGTAGGGAGTGATTTCTGTGTGCAGATTTGGGACCATTCCTTCCAAGATTTTCCAAGTGTAGATTATGATATATCTCTCCCTCCTGCGTTCCAACGAGTACGAGTCAAGTGCTTCCAAGCGTTCCCAGTAGTTAAGGTGCTTGACAGAACTTATACGTGCAGTAAAGGATCTCTGTACACTCTCTAGATCTGTGATTTCACCTGCTTTGTATGGAGATGTTAATGTACAGCAGTATTCCAGCCTAGAGAGAACAAGTGATTTGAAAAGGATCATCATGGGCTTGGCATCTCTCGTTTTGAAAGTTCTCATTATCCATCCTATCATTTTCTTTGCACGTGCGATCGTGGCACTGTTGTGATCCTTGAAAGTGAGATCCTCAGACATTACTACTCCCAGGTCCCTTACATTATTTTTCCGCTCTATTGTATGGCCGGAGTCAGTAGTATACTCTGTTCTAGTTATTATCTCCTCCAGTTTTCCATAACGGAGTAGTTGGAATTTGTCCTCATTGAACATCATATTGTTTACCGTTGCCCACTGGAAAACTTTGTTTATATCTTCTTGGAGGTTAACCGCGTCCTCAGCAGATGACAGCCTCATGCAGATCCTAGTATCATCCGCAAAGGATGATACGGTGCTGTGGTGTATATCTCTGTTTATGTCTGATATGAGGATAAGGAATAAGATGGGGGCGAGTACTGTGCCTTGTGGAACAGAGCTCTTCACTATGGCAGCCTCCGATTTAACTCTGTTGACCACTACTCTTTGTGTTCGATTTGTTAGGAAGTTGAAGATCCATCTCCCCACTTTCCCAGTTATTCCTTTAGCACGTATTTTATGGGCTATTACGCCATGATCGCATTTGTCAAATGCTTTTGCAAAGTCTGTGTATATTACATCTGCATTCTGATTTTCTTCCAGTGCATCCAAGGCCATGTCATAGTGATCCAGTAGTTGTGAGAGGCAGGAGCGACCTGCCCTGAACCCATGTTGCCCTGGATTGTGCAGATTTTGGGAATCCAGGTGATTTGCAATCCTGCTTCTTAGCACTCTTTCAAAGATTTTTATGATGTGGGATGTCAGAGCTATTGGTCTATAGTTCTTAGCTAATGCTTTGCTGCCACCTTTATGGAATGGGGCTATATCCGTTGTTTTAAGTGAGCAGAGTGAGGGAGTGCCCCAATACTATACAGGGTGAGGGAGTGCCCCCCATACTATACAGGGTGAGGGAGTGCCCCCACACTATACAGGGTGAGGGAGTGCCCCCATACTATACAGAGTGAGGGAGTGCCCCCATACTATACAGAGTGAGGGAGTGCCCCCATACTATACAGGGTGAGGGAGTGCCCCCCATACTATACAGAGTGAGGGAGTGCCCCATACTATACAGAGTGAGGGAGTGCCCCATACTATACAGGGTGAGGGAGTGCCCCCATACTATACAGGGTGAGGGAGTGCCCCCACACTATACAGAGTGAGGGAGTGCCCCCATACTATATAGGGTGAGGGAGTGTCCCCACACTATACAGGGTGAGGGAGTGCCCCCATACTATACAGGGAGAGGGAGTGCCCCCCATACTATACAGGGTGAGGGAGTGCCCCCACACTATACAGGGTGAGGGAGTGCCCCCACACTATACAGGGTGAGGGAGTGCCCCCACACTATACAGGGTGAGGGAGTGCCCCCACACTATACAGGGTGAGGGAGTGCCCCCCACACTATACAGGGTGAGGGAGTGCCCCCATACTATGCAGAGTGAGGGAGTGCCCACCATCACCACCATCACCACCACCACCACCACCACCATCACCACCATCACCACCATCACCACCACCACCACCACCACCACCACCACCACCACCACCATCACCACCACCACCACCACCATCACCACCACCACCATCACCCTCACCATCACCACCACCACCACCATCCACCACCACCACCACCACCACCACCACCACCATCACCACCACCACCACCACCACCACCACCACCACCACCACCACCACCACCACCACCACCACCACCACCACCACCACCACCACTGTGGCATGCAAAGAGTACGTAACCTTTATTCGGCGCATGGACACACCCTCATTTACAGGCTATCTCCCCCAACCAGCGAACCAGGTTGCTAAGAGTTGATGATGGGGCCCCATCGTTCAACTAGTGACCAGGTTCTAGCCAATAAGAAGGTGGGATTGACAATCGCAGAGGTTATGTGGATACCGCTCTCCTGTCTGCCCTTGTCATTCCCACTCTAGAGCTGGTTGAAGCACGGTCTGCTATCTTGTGGCTTCTATTTCTGCCTTGCTTACCGTGGAGTGCACTATATTTATCACTGTACATAGTGTACATATTGCTGTTATAATTGGTGAAGGATAATATAAGTCTAAACTTTTTCTACTGTGTTTATTTGCTCCCATTACACCTGGGATAACAGGCCATTTGAAATCCTAGGTTGTAATATGGGTAGCCTGTCCGAGAGCTGGACTTAGAGAAACGGTTGAGCTTAGGGTGAAGCTTGTAGCAGGAACATTGTGTAGCTTGCTGTTTCGCTTCGCTTTACAAATTTTGCGTGTCAGTTGCTTATGATCAGCCTTGCTATTGTGTGATCGTTCAACAGCTCGCTACTAGCTTGTTCAGTGTGCTCGCTTCGCTACGGTCAATCTTGTGTGCAGTCGGCTTTGCTTGTATGCGTATTCTGCAATCGTACTGTGCATAGCTAAGCGTGTTCTGCAAATTAACGTGTTACGTTGGGGTATTCGTACTGTGCATAGCGAATAACTTATGCCACCTAGACGAGTCAGACGCCTGGTGTCGGCATATACTTTGCATAACCTACCTAAATTGTCCCTACAGCGTTGTTGGCAAATTGCTCGTTCCATTGGCATTCCCTATAAACGCACTCTCACAGCTGCGCAACTGCGTTCACTTATTGCTGACATACTTATTGAAGAAGAGATGGCACATCAAACTCCTCCCTTTACGGGAGCTAGGGAAAAAACTACTATGTTCTCGCAGGAGGAAGATGATACACCTACGGAGCAAAATGGTCAGTATAGTGCAGCTGGGTTGTCTCAGGGTGAATCAGCGTCGTTGGCACTTGAGCTGGCAAAAATCACGCTGGAGCAAACTAGGGAACAGAGAGCATTCGCAAGGGAAGAATTTGATAGGGAAAGAGAGAGGAGGCAGTTTTCGCATTCTGTAAACGATTTCAGTTTACAAAAAGCAGTACAGCTTGTTCCCCGCTTCAATGAGGCCGAACCAGAGCAATTTTTCGAAAGCTTCGAAAATCAGGCTCGAGCCTTGAGGTGGCCGGAACAGCACTGGGCAGCGTTGGTTCATACAGCATTATTGGGTAAGGCACAGGAATTTACGTCGGTATTAACTGACGCTGAATTCTCTGATTATCAAGTAGTGAAGACCACAGTGTTGGGAGCATATACATGTATCCCAGCTAAATATCGTAAGACCTTCAAATTGAACAGGCGGCAGCTTGGTCAATCCCTGGTGGACTTTGTGAGACAGCAAACCAAAGCTTTTACCAGCTGGTATAAAGCGAGTGGTGTCTCTAACTTTGAGGAGCTGGTGCAGCTTATTCTGATTGATAACCTGCTGGAGTCTGTGGGACCAGAGGTTCGTGTCTTTCTGCAGGATCGTGACTTAACCACTGCATTGGAGGCGGCCAGGTTGGCTGATACCTTCGAAACGAACCGCTCCTTGTCCGAGCGGTCCCGTCTCTCTTTTCAACAGTCTGGCGTGAGCAGAGATCGACAACATTGGAGAATGAAGTGCCAGCCGGAGGGAGAGCGTCTACGTCATCCAACCAAGTCACCTGGTGAGCCACGCTTCTCAACATATGGTCCCCCTGCGGAGAGGCAAACTACTTATGGAGCATCTCGACAACAATATCCAGAGAGGCACCAGCCAGAACGACACCACTTGCAACGTCATCAGGGAGTAAAGGGCAAGCCTGTCGTCTGCTTCAGGTGCAATAAAGTAGGTCACATCAGTTCCAACTGCCCCCAAAAACCTCAACCCATCGGGAAAATCTCTAATATCCCTAGTAACATGTCCCCTAGAGAAGTAGAAAAAGGTATGGCCCCTTATTATTGCGAAAGTCTTATTTCCCTTCAGGAAAACTCAGAACCAACTAAAGTAAATACCTTTAGAGATACTGGAGCATATTGCTCACTTGTCAGAGAAGGAATATTACCCCTTTCAGAGAATACTTCCTTGAATTCCTCAGTTTTATTGGAAGCCTATGGAGGAGCTATATATTCAGTTCCTTTGCATAAAATTTATGTACAGTGCAAATATTACACTGGGTACTTGACTGTAGGTATCTCAAAAGGATTTCCCATGAAAAATGCCATGTTATTACTGGGTAATAACATTACTACTGTTACTTCGTGTCCTGAACCTATAATGATTAATGCTTCTCCAGTGTTGGCCATAACTCGGGCAACATCCCAAGGGTTGTCTGGGGAGAATGTTGACCTATCCTTGGACGACTCCGATCTCGGAATAGCCACGTTGTTTTATGAGACACACCGGCCGGAGTCTCGTAAATCAAGTGAACAGACCCCGATCAAGCCTTCCTATTCCCAGGTTGCAGGATTGCCAGATGTCTCTGTTTCCATGCCCGAGGGACTGTCCTTCCGGGAGGAACAACGAAAGGACCCTTCTTTAAAATTCGCTTTTGAGGCAGCCATGGGTAAATCCTCTTTGGGTCATCCAGTCAAGTATGAAGTTAAAAATGATTATTTGGTTTGCACTGAGACTGGTAAGGAGATAGAGGGCCGGCAATTATACGACAGGTTAGTGGTTCCAACCAAGTATAGACCTCAGATATTAAATATAGCTCATAATACGTCATCAGGAGGTCACTTAGGAATTACAAAAACCTTGTATAGAATCACAAAAGAATTTTATTGGCCAAAATTAAAGAAAGATGTGAAGAATCATATTAGGTGTTGCCGAGAATGTCAGCAAGTTGGAAAACCTGGACATTCCATTAAACCTGCACCTCTCCAACCCATACCTGCTGATGGAGAACCTTTTGCAGATTTAATTATAGATTGTGTAGGTCCACTACCTAAGTCAAAGTCTGGAAATCAGTATTTATTTACAATTATGGATAAAGTAACCAGATATCCTGAAGCGATCCCAATGCGTAGTATCAATACTAAAGCTATTCTCAAAGCTTTAACAAAATTCATTTCTTGTTTTGGCATTCCTAAAACTATACAAAGTGATCAAGGTACTAACTTCACTGCCAAAGCATTTAGGGAAGTATTAACTAGGTTAGGGATAATTCACAACTTATCCACTGCCTATCACCCTCAGTCCCAAGGCGCCTTGGAAAGATTCCACCAAACATTAAAAACAATGATGAGAAGTTTTTGCATGCACTTTCCGACAGATTGGGATGAATCTCTACCTTTGTTGCTGTTCTCAGTACGAGAGACGGTGCAAGAGTCTACAGGGTATAGTCCGTTTGAGCTGATCTTTGGGCACAATGTACGAGGTCCTCTTCGGGTGCTCAAAGAAGGATGGATGGGAGAAGACGTAAGCTCAGCACTCTACAACCCGTCTTCAAGGTTGCAGGTGGCACGTGAGTTAGCCACGGCTAACCTAAAGATAGCTCAAAGTAAGATGAAACAGAGGTATGACAAAAGTGCACAATTCCGCTCCTTCCATCCAGGAGACAAGGTGTTGGTGCAGGAACCTATACCTGGCCACACCTTGAAAGCTAGATTTACGGGACCTATGCAGATAGTAAGTAGATTATCTGATTTAAATTATGTGGTAGCTCCCATTGATAAGACCTCAAAAACAAAAACTTACCACATTAATCAAATCAAGGCCTTTCATACACCAGATAAAGTCCCAGTAATGACTCTGTCCTCTACCTCTGAGGACGACTCTGACTCTTTGCACTCTATCTCTGAAATTAATACTAAACTTTCAAATTCTGTCCTCCTCAAGGATCCTAGCCCGTTAATGGATGGATTATCTGAAATACAAGCAACCAATTTAACTGAGCTTCTACAGTCATATCCTAATATTTTTTCGGATGTGCCGAAAAAATGTACGTTAGGTTACCATGATGTAGATGTGGGAAAATCTAAACCAATTAAACTCTCCCCCTACAGAGCTAATCCTGAAAAGCAAAGGCTACTTCAGCAGGAAGTAGACTTCTTGTTAGAACATGGTTTAGTGGAGGAGTCATCTAGTCCATGGGCTTCACCGTGCATCCTAGTAAAAAAGGCTGATGGAGGGTTTCGTATGTGCACAGACTACCGTAAAGTGAACGAGGTCACAATCACAGATGCTTACCCTCTTCCTCGTCTGGATGACGTAATTGACTTTGTGGGTAAGGCTACTTTTGTGTCCAAATTAGATCTCCTTAAAGGTTACTATCAGGTACCTTTGACAGATAAGGCGAAGGAAATCTCTGCCTTCGTAATTCCAGGAGGTCATTATCAGTATACAGTTACCCCCTTCGGAATGAAAAATTCCCCCTCTTCATTCCAGAAACTCGTCCATCAGGCTATTAAAGGACTTGAAGGCACGGCAGCATACCTAGATGATATTGTTGTGGTGTCTGATACTTGGGATCAACACCTACTTAGACTTAAAGCTCTGTTTGAGACCTTTAAGAATTCCCAATTAACAGTTAATTTATCTAAATCTTCCTTTGGCCAGGCCACTATCACTTTTCTAGGCCATGAAGTAGGTAGTGGTAATGTTGCACCTAAACTTGCTAAAGTTCTTTCGATTAAAGATTATCCAGTTCCTCATGATAGGAAATCTCTTCAACGTTTCCTAGGCATGATAGGATTTTACAGAAGATTCTGTAAGAATTTCTCAGATATTGTAGCCCCTCTTACCTCTCTTACCAGTCATAAAGTTCCCTTTAATTGGACGTCAGATTGTAACACTGCTTTTAATAAAGCAAAAAGATTATTGTGCTCTGCACCCATTCTCCTGTCTCCAGACTTCTCCAAACCTTTTTCATTACAGGTTGATGCTTGTGAGTCTGGGGTTGGGGCGGTACTATTACAAATCGGGAACAAGGAGCTGCAGCCAATCGCATACTTTTCAGCTAAGTTCCAGCCACATCAGAGAGCTTACTCTACCATTGAAAAAGAAGCCCTCGCGCTGGTAATGGCTTTGGAGCATTTCGATGTTTATGTGGGCCAGACATCGCAGGTGGTCACAGTCTACAGTGATCACAACCCGTTAGTCTATCTCCAAGCCATGAAGAATCACAACACAAGGCTTATGCGTTGGACGCTCAGGCTGCAGCCCTACAATATCAAAATTCATTACATTGCCGGCAAAGAAAATGTGTTGGCAGACTCTTTGTCAAGAGTCTAGTTTAATATTTTATTTAGGTTAGGATGTATTTGTGGTAACCCCCCTTTCAAGCTCTTTTTTTTATCCCCTGATGTGGGGGTTTTTTTTAGTGAGGGGATACGGGCTACCGTCCGCTTGTATCTTGGACCTATGTTGGCCTATCTGACTGCTGTCTCACTCTGAGTTTAGGGTTTGGCTTTTGGTCACTAGGAAAGCTGAGCTCTATCTAAGAGTTGGATGGTGGAGAGGATAGGCGGTCCCATTATTTTGTGCCATGGCGGCACGGTTACCACTGGGAGGTGGCAGCCTAATCCTGAGCCTTCTCGGGGGTGGGGGTGTGGCATGCAAAGAGTACGTAACCTTTATTCGGCGCATGGACACACCCTCATTTACAGGCTATCTCCCCCAACCAGCGAACCAGGTTGCTAAGAGTTGATGATGGGGCCCCATCGTTCAACTAGTGACCAGGTTCTAGCCAATAAGAAGGTGGGATTGACAATCGCAGAGGTTATGTGGATACCGCTCTCCTGTCTGCCCTTGTCATTCCCACTCTAGAGCTGGTTGAAGCACGGTCTGCTATCTTGTGGCTTCTATTTCTGCCTTGCTTACCGTGGAGTGCACTATATTTATCACTGTACATAGTGTACATATTGCTGTTATAATTGGTGAAGGATAATATAAGTCTAAACTTTTTCTACTGTGTTTATTTGCTCCCATTACACCTGGGATAACAGGCCATTTGAAATCCTAGGTTGTAATAATCACCATCGTCACCACCATCATCACCACCACCATCACCACCATTACCACCATCACCACCACCATTACCACCATCACCACTACCACCACCACCACCATCACCACCACCACCATCACCACCATCACCATCACCACCACCATCACCATCGTCACCACCACCATCACCACCACCACCATCACCACAACCACCATCACCACCGCCATCACCATCGTCACCACTACCATTGCCACCATCACCACAACCACCACCACCATTACCACCATCACCACCATCACCATCATCACCACCACCACGAACATTACTGTTGCAACCCCTGAATGGGTTACAATGATTATTATGTATATATAATGTATATTACCTTTTCATTTAATTTTATATTGCTTATATTTGCGATAATAGCTAAATCGCAAATGTATTGCCTTATATTGTTATTTGACATAGCTTATGTTGTTAGGATGTACATAATATGTGCTCAGTTAGTCTTGATTGTCAAACTACTGTAATCATCGCTTGTCGCTCGTTATACTGCCGGCTTCTGAGCTGCAGTTGTCCACGTAGATATCACGTGATCGAAGGGGGGTGTCCTCACCTCTCGTGAAGTAGTCAGTCTGCTGTAGACTCGCTTGGTGGTTGGACAGATTGTCTGTCTCATTATTCTTGTTAGTTCTGTAGAACTTTGTTCACAGAACATTGTATAGACTTTCTGATTTTCGACGTTGTACTGAGGTTGTGTGTCACTTAGACACTCTGAACATCTCAGGTCCTTAGCTATAGCTTCTGACCTAATTTTGTACTGGTTCCTGTGTATTGTCACAGTCACAGTTTTACCTATGCTGAACATAGATTCAGTATTATGGGAGTTTTGTAACTTTTGTGGAGGATCTGCAGATGGTCCCTACTTAGTGTCGTTATATTATCTCCTTGTTCCTGATTCTGTGTCGCAGTCGCTTGATATTGCATTGCTATTGGGCTTAGCATTCTTTGTTGTTCAAGCAGACTGTTCGGGTTGCCAGTCGGTCAAGAAGTTAGTTTATTTGAGGACTTTGTCAGTCACTTGTTTAAGACTGTTCGGGTTGCCAGTCGGTCAAGAAGTTAGTTTATTTGAGGACTTTGTCAGTCACTTGTTTAAGTCTTATTCGAGTCTTGAGACATAGCTAACTACTTAAGAGCACTTACACGCATACACACACACACTTGTACATATTTGTAATATCTTATTAAATGTTAATGTACCTGACGGTACTTAAGAATTATAAATGTGTGATGTGCTTTCAGCACAATAATATTGAACTCGAGAGATTGATTTTATTTCGATTGTTGTAATTTAATTTAATTTGATAATATACCTCTAGACTTAATAAATTTATTAAATTTTAATTTCTCTAGTTAGTAGCCTACCAGTTGTAATCCTAAAGCACTATTGAATAATACAGAATTCTTATGGATAATTGGACAAGGATACTGACTACTTGTTACGAAAACCCAGTAACAGGCTGGATGCTAGAAGGGCAGTCCTTTCTAGTATTCACTGGAGATCTCTAAGCTTTTAGAATTGCGTTTTTTGTAACAATTACCACCACAACCATCACCACCATCACCACTATCACCATTACCACCACCACCACCACCATCACCAGTATCACCACCACCACCATTACCACCACCACCACCATCATCACCACCACCACCACCATCACCACCATCACCATCACCACCATCACCATCACCACCATCATCATCACCACCAACATTACCACCACAACCATCATCACCATCACTACCATCACCACTATCACCACCATCACCACCATCACCACCATCACCACCACCACCATCACCACCATCACCACCATCACCACCATCACCACCATCACCATCACCACCATTACCATCATCACCACCACCACCACCACCATCACCACCATCACCACCATCACCATTACCATCATCATCACCACCAACATTACCACCAAAACCATCACCATCAGCACCATCACCACTATCACCACCATCACCACCATCACCATCACCACCACCATCATCACCATCATCACCACCACCACCAACAATACCACCACAACCATCACCACCATCACCACTATCACCACCATCACCATCATCACCACCATCACCATCACCACCATCACCATCATCATCACCACCACCACCAACATTACCACCACAACCATCACCATCATCACCTCAGTCACCACTATCACCACCATCACCATCATCACCATCACCACCATCACCATCATCACCACCACCCCCAACATTACCACCACAACCATCACCACCATCACCATCATCACCACCACCACCAACATTACCATCACCACCATCACCATCACCACCATCACCATCATCACCACCACCACCAACATTACCACCACAACCATCACCACCATCACCATCACCACCATCACCACCACCACTACCACCACCACCACCAGCACCACCATCACCACCATCACCATCACCACCATCGCCACCACCACTACCACCACCACCACCACCACTATCACCACCATCACCATCACCACCACCACTACCACCACCACCACCACCACCACCACTATCACCACCATCACCATCACCACCACCACTACTACCACCACCACCACCACAACCAGCACCACCATCACCACCACCACCATCACCATCACCATCACCACTACCACCACCACCACCACCACCACCACCACCACTATCACCACCATCACCATCACCACCACCACTACCA